>NC_041380.1:19466068-19480284 GCF_002162155.2 Triticum dicoccoides
CAGTACGCCTCTGTTTTTTCTATTACTTTTTCCATTTGTTTATTATTTTCTATAAAATAATTCAGGATTTAAATAATTTCCAAAGTTAAAAAATGTGAGTATTGAAAAATGTTCCACAATCATAAAATGGGCGTCTTAAAAAACATCAAGATTTGGAAAAATGTTTGTGGATTCAAATAATGCACGTGATTTTTTAATCACATATTCAAAAAATGTTCTCATTTTGAATAAAATGTTTGAGAAACTAAAAAGACGTTCATGATTTCAAAAAAGTTTTCATAGTCACAAAACATTCATGAATTTGAACAAATATTTCGAGAATTCAAAATTTCCACATGAACTACTAAAAAATGTTAACAAAATTAACACCATGTTCACAAATTAAAAGTTGTTCCTAGTTTTCTTATAAAATTAAATGTTTCAAAAATATTAAAGGATTAAAACATGTTCATGAATTTGATTTTTTTTGCATGCATTTCAAAAATGGTTTGTGAATTTCAGAAATTGTTCCTAATTTCAAAAAATGGTTGCCAATTGAATAAATTTTTTAAAGTAAACAGTTTTCACTATCTACAAAAATATTCATGAATTCAAAAAGGTTCACTTGTTTAAAAATGGTTCACAAATTTGTAAAAAACTGTTCATAAATTCAAAAGCAATTCATGATCTCAAAAATATATCTGTTGGTTTAAAAAATTCATGAATTTGAAAGATGTTTGTGAAAAAATAACTGAAAAATAAATAATCAAAAAAGAGAAAATGGAAAAAAGTAAAAAGTAATATAAAAGATTAAGAAATGACGAAAACAAAAAATAAAATAAAATAACCGGGCGAATAAAATAAATAAAACAAACTAAAAAAACCGGTTCAGTGAAGGTTGTAGAGCCATCCTAAAACCGGTGGGAAAATAACTGCCAGCCTATACGAAGGACGTGCCGCATGGGGATGGTATGCGCTGGGTCGCAATCTAGAGACTCACGTGTCGAACAGATTTCGCTGGAGGGAGCCCCTATTCGGTGACGTGCGCGCTGTATACTCAGCGAACACGCACACTCGTCCCTCTTAGGTGCACCATTTAGGCCAGCCCATGTGCGGGCGCATGGCGCCAATATTTTTTTATTTTTCTTCTTAATTTTCTGTTTCCTTTTTTTACATTGGAAACTTTTCATGAATCATACAATCGAAAAAATGACCTGAATTTCAAAAGACTATTTATAAATTTGAAAAAAATCCAGAATTAAAAAAATGTTCAAGAATTCGAAAAATGTTCATGACTTCAAAAAATATGTGCATGAATTCAAAAAAAGTTCATAAAAAATGTCCGTAAATTTCGGAAATGGTCCAAATCTCGAAAAATGTAAAAGAATTCAAAAATGTTCACGGATTCAATAAATGTTCATGGAGTTTTATTTTCATAATTTTTAAAAATATCCACGAATTTGACAAATATCATGATTTTAAAAATGTTCAAAATTCCATAAGATGTTCAGAAAATGAAAAAAAAAAGATAGAAATACAAAAGAAAATAAAAACATGCTACATGAAAAAAATGGAAATAAAAAATGAAATTGAAAACAAAAGAGAAGGAAAAATAAAAGGGAAAACGAAAAAAGTAAAAGAAGAAAAAAAAAGGGAAAACAGAGAAAAGAAAAAAATCTCAGTTTAGGCAAGTTCCTAGGGGAAAGTATCTGGTGCACCGGTGCTTGTGGTGCTACCGGTGCACCGGACGCTAAAAAATGTTCAAAAAAATCTGATTTTTTTGGCACATTTACACAACTCCATTCTATGTTGTTGCCAAATTTTAACTCGAAATTCAAAACATTGCTCGAGATACAAAAATCACAAAACTGATACTAAAAGGACAAACATAATTTGGGCTTTACATTTGGCTAATTATCACATTGATGCCAGATTTGTCATTTATGTATCCCATTCAATGTTTCAAATTTTGAGTTAAATTTTTGTGACAACATAGACCGATGTCGTGTCAATGTATTACATTTTTTTCAGATTTTTTGAAACATTTTTTAACGTGCTACCGCATCCGGTGCACCGGTAGCACCATAAGCACTGATGCACCAGATACTTTCCCGAGTTCCTAGAACCTTCCCAAAACTGGTGGAAAAAAATCCAGATGCAACAAATGGGAATCGCCATGGGACTGACCTAGGGGTGCAAGCGGGCAATGTCCACGAGCCCGCCCGGTTGGAAAAATGCTAATTCTTGTCACTGTAATATGCATTCATGTGAATTATGGTGTTGTGCTGCGGACGCCGTCTGCCTTCATGCCTAAGTTGACCACCTACAAAAGAGAAAGTCCCCACCTCTATCGCTGGCGGCAAGAGGAAGATGGTCGGGTTTCCTTGAATGATACCATCGGCCTCAAGAATCATCGATGCAATATTGGATATGGTGCTATCTCTCCGAAGCAATATGTCTTCCTGCTGCGCCTGGTGTGGCACGCATATCGTATCCGCGTGCAACTAGGTAGTGTCACCACTCGCTCCGGCGAGGGGTTTTATTCGCTGCTCCCTAGAGGCCCCAGGTATGACGCGTCAGCATGCTGACCATGGTATAGGGACCTTGCCGGCCGACACCTTGACTCGCGGGAGAGGGATGCCCCGCCGGCACATCAACCGTGGGCTTTGCCCATCGGAAATCCGTAGCGACCACAAGAGGGAGTTGATGAAGTGGAGGAGCCTTGAGCAGTGACTAGAAGAAGAGGGTTTGCTGCCCGGGACGACGCAAGGGCGAGATCAGATTTCCCCCATCTACTTTACATTTGAGTATCTCAATGTGGTCCCGTTTACATGACAATAATACTACTCCCTTGGTCCGAAAAAGCTTGTCCCATGCTTGTTCCTCAAATGGATGAATCTAGCACTAACTTGATGCTAGATACATTTATTTAAGGGACAAGTTTTTTCTGACAAAGGAAATATCAAGCATGTTAATTGTAAATTAACCTCGAATGAACCTGGACGTGGAAATGGGGACAAAAGGAGAAAGCAGGAAAGAGGTGATTTCAGAACTAAAGGCACCATAGCATCCTGCGTACACGAGCATCTAGTTGTCTAGTCGTGCCTAGGAATCCTGCGCACCGATCTCTTTTGCTGGTGCTGCAGATCAGCATGAGCAATAGCAAGCAATCATGTTTATGTTTATAGTATTGCTCAAGTTGCAACCAGGCGCTTGAACAACTCCCCAAATATAAACCCCTCTTGCACACTAACTGCCTACCCACACACAAAAAGATTCATGTAGATACTGTCAATCATGCAAAATCTTATACTCACCAGCACATTTCATCTACTGATCCACACGATGGAAACCATAAATCTTTATATATTTCCAATAATAGCATGCCATAGTAAATAAATTAAGCAACTTGATCATGGACGCCGCAAGCTGATGGTCACACAAGATCCACAGGATATCCGTCGTCGTTGCCCATCATACACTTGGATTACAAAATTATAATGTGCAAAACCACTTGCTCTTAAAGAATTGTATGAAAAATGAATGAATATACAGCTGGTGATCCAGCCTGTTGGCGATTTGACTTGTCCCTCCCACCCAAATTGATTAGTGGGATGGATTTGAAACTTCAAATTGGTCAATTAATTACTAGCACTATAGTATGCTTTGTTTAGAGCCCACCTTTTGCTAGCTAGCTAGCTCGGCTGGTCATGAATGCCTTTGGTCCTCTAATCTTAATTAATCCTCAAGCTTTCGGTTGACACAGAAGTCAGACGCTGGCTGCAGATATAATTTGGGCATGAATGCATGATTACCGTAGTACGCATGGCGTGATGCGTTGCAGATGTCGGCATGGCGTAGCAAGATGGCAACCGACCTGACCAGGTGGTGCTCCGGGGAGTAGATAACGTCTTTGGATCTCTCACACTACGTGAGCAGCTAGTTCTAGTGGAAAATGAAATCCTACGCGTTTGCACAGGTTGTAGCTTGCTGGATGTTTTTCTTTTTAATAACTACTCCCTCAGCTACTGAATATAAGTCTTTTTACAGATTTTAATAAAGACTACATATGGATGTATATGGACATATTTTAGAGTGTAGATTTATTTGTTTTGCTTTGTATGTAGTTCGTATTGGAATCTCTAAAAAGAATTATATTTAAGAACAAACCGAGTATACTATAGCAACGAGTCCACCATTGAAGCGAGCACAGGCAGACTTATACTATGGAACGAACGAACGAACGGAGTATTGGAATCTCTAAAAAGACTTATATTTTCCTTGCGCGTTGCTGTGGAACAACTAAGAGACATGTAGCTATGAAATATTATTACTGCATCCTAAAATTTATTTTGTTAAGTTAGCAACTTAACGGTTTGAGGAGTTTTTCAAAATAAATTGAATTATTTTCCTAATGAAAAACATCTCAAGTCAGACTATCAGATTAATATTTGGTATTGTTTTATTTCCATAAATGTATCTCCAAAAAGTTATCTAGCATTGCAGAGTTTTTCAAGAAAAAAAATGCTTAGTGTTTACAAATAGATGACACACCAACCAATACTTGTATGCACGTATTGCCTTCCTCAGTTCGTATTTCCATTCTTTAATCAATCCTAACAATCAATTTTTTCATGTATAAGATGCACGACTTGGATAATTACACGACAAATTATGATGTGGCAGACATGCATGACTTAGTGAGGTGGGAGATTTGTTCTAGAATTAAAGATAGTGGATGCGGTGCATGACTAAAAAATAGTGCTAGTAGATGCTGACATGGCACATTTGATGAGGTGGATGGCCGCATGTTGAGAGATTCCTTGTAGTGGGGATGAATTTCTTAAGAATATATATACGATACAGGATATGTGGTACATAAGGTAGTAGAAATAACTACAAAATACACTTAAATTAAAGGTGAAGTAAACATGGATTTTTTGCTCCGGCGGTGCACATGCACCTGGATGAATAGTAATTTAAGGGAAAAAATTCAAAAAATTCTGAGTTTCTTGTATGACAAATATTTCTTAGTTTTGCACTTGTGTGCAAACTATCGTGAATAAAAAATACTATACCTAATGCTTTGGAAAAAAGATGCTCCAAAAAGGCTGTTTTAAAATTTTGGACCGCCAATTTTATTTGTTTTGTCTAGACCACCATGTGTGTCATTCCATCACAACAATTTGCACGCCAGTAAAAAAAAGCAATGTTTCCTGCCAAATTTTTTTTTTTTTGAATTTGTTTGCTTTCAGATTTTGCCATTCGGGAAGAGGGGAAATAAATAGAGAATGAAGACAAAAATATAAGTCAAATATAAAAGTGCCCAGACTCCAAACGAAGAAATGGGAACTCAAAAAGAATCTATAGCGATCTATATATGCAAAGCTAGTAAATGAACATTTCATAATACACTTGTTCTGCAAATGTTCTCCAAACAATAAGTTCAATGGGAGCATTTGAGCGAGGGATTAGAATGGCACATAGTCGAAAGATGTAATGTAATGGTACTCCTTCCGTTTCATTCTTCTCTTCCCACAATTCTAACCACGTATACCAAGGACAAGTAGGTTCCTTATTTAAGGAAAGTCTACCAGGGTATTTACCATGGTTGATAAGGTCATTGTTTTATCTTAAGCTCGCCATGTAATCTATAAAAGACAAAATAATAATAATAATGTGCAATAGATAATTTCTCACTTTTATCTCTGACAACTAGATATTTGGTTGATGCTGGTCTTCGGTGGATTTGTTTGGATCCGGTCTTCGTTCGTCTTAGTTTGAGTGTTTACAGGTTTGATGTTTTCAATCTACGACTTTCTTCATCGATGATCGGTGCTGCTCTGCTGCACTGGTCCAAATGGGCGCTTTGGCCTCGCTTCTTGTTGTAATTTTTATTATCTTTGATGTTCTTTATACCATCATGATTTGAGATGAATAAACTGGAAGTTTCTTAAAAAGAAACTAGATATTCCTAAAAGAGCGTTAACTGATGATCATTATGTTTTTAGTCACTACCGAACAATTCCCAAATGACTCAAGCGAGCGTTGTGCCTCTCTCGCTCGATTCTCCCAATTTTTTTCCACGTCCAAAAATTGACAGGACTCGAACCTTGGTCTTGTGTGGGTAGGCCAAACACAATTACTAAGGCCAACTCCACCGCGCGACCCCAAACGGACATCCGTTTTGTTCGGATTCTGTCCGTTTGGGTAGGGTAATGGGGTCGGGTCCGGGCGTGTCCTGGGATGCGGTGGCCGCGCGCCTAGCGCGCGGACGCATCCGTTTGCCCTATCCTGTCCGCGTCTATTTTTTGAAAAAAAAAAAGAAACGTTTGAAATGCCAAGCCCTAGTTCATCAGGCCAGCGGCCTACACGTCCATCGCCGGCATCAGCCAGCGGCCGGCAACACAGCCAGCCTTCAAAATGAATAGTTGTCCTCGCCGGCAACACAGCCAGCGGCCGGCAACACAGCAGGCCTTCAAAATGAATGTTTTTCTCGCCGGCACACAGCCAGCGGCCCAGTGGGCGGGCGGCACCCATGCCAGCCTCCAAAAAGAACATCCACGGCCGATCGGACGACCTAGTTCAGGCCTTTGGCGTCGAGGATCTCCTTCTGCTTGGCCTCGAACCAGGCCCTCGTCTTGTCGGTCATCTTCGACAAGTCCACGCTCATGATCGCAAGGGCCACCTCCTTCGCTTTGGTGGCGGCATTCGTGGCCTCGATGTCGAGCTGCCTCTGCCTGGCCTTGACGTTGTCGGCCTCGATGTCGAGCTGCCTTTGCCGGGCCGCCTCCTTCATGTCGAGCTGCCTTTGCCGGGCCGCCTCCTCCATGTCGATCTTCCTCCTCTTGGCCGCCTCCTCCATCTCAAGCTTCTTCCTTTGAAGGTCTAGGTATTGCTTCATTTGCTCGTCCTTGCTTTGCCGCCTCTTCTCGTCCCTCACATCATTTTGAGACATCATGCCATGCAAAGTGTCATGCAATGCCATGGATGAGGCATCACGTATGTCATCAACCTTGGAGTTGGTCTTGCCCCTCGGCCTCTTCAACGTCTCGCCATCTCCACCTCCGGCGAACTTGGCCGTCTTCAATCCTCTCTTTCGTTGAAGTTCATGATATTGGTCCTTGAACTTAGGGCAATTATTGATGATCGTCCAACAATGCGTAAGAGTGAATGGCTTGTCATTGTGCTGGGCCTTGAATGCCTTCAAAAATTGAAATGCCTACACAACATGATCAACAACAAGTGAACATGCAAACATATACAAGGCCGAAGTCTCATGGCCGTAGTAAGGAAAGAACTAGGAAGAGGAGAGCATACCATGTCCCCAACACCGAGACCACTCACGGGCCGTGCTTCAACGTTCTCAAATGCGGCGCAATACTTGTTGCACTCTTGTTGGATGAACAACCACCTCTTTTGAATCAAGCCGATGCCACAGTTGCTTGTAATTTGGTAGGGCTCAAACATCTTCCTTTCATGGAATATTTTGTGGACTCTCGTCAAAAAAACAATGCCCTTTTGTTGCGCGCCGGTCCTCGGATCTTGGCTAATCTCCATCCAAGCTTGGCAAATCAACTTGTCCTCATCTTGTGTATATGAACCCGTGCAAATGCTCTTCCTCTTCTTTTGTGTTTCCACTCTTTGGGTGAGCTCGTCGATGAACAATGGCTCGCCACTTATATCAACGTCATTGCTTTCTTCTTCATCACCATCACCTTTGACATAGATGTCATCGTCTTCATGCCACGAGTCACCATGGTCGTAGTGGTCATCGGCCTCTTCATCGGAGATGTACTGGGCGCGGCCATCCTGACTTTGGGTCTCCTCGGAGTCGTAGACACGGCCCTGCCCACCCTCGAAGATCACGTCCTCCATGTACTGGTTGTAGAAGGGGTCGTCGACCGATGCTATTGGTGTTGGCATTCCGTCAAACAAGACGTGGGGGCCGGCATGGTGCCCGTGAACGATGCCCGTGCTTGCTTCCTTTGCATCTCGACGGACGGCCGGCAGCCGCTGTTGGACCCAGGCGTGACGTTGAGGTCGATGACGGCCGCGGGGCGCGGTGTGGACGGCGCGAACAAGCCAACGTCTGGCGACCCCGAGAAATGGGTCTGGCCGTCGTGCCTTGGCGGAGGAAAGTCGGGCGATTGGCAGTGCGGAGGCCGGGCAACCGACGAGCCTGTGCTCGCCGGGCCTACAGCCGCTGCAGGGAAAACGGCCGGACGGCCCATGCCAAGCATGAGGAGGGCGTGCGCTTTGTTGACGATGTCCTCCTTCTCGTCGATCGCGGCCTTGTGTCGTGCAGCCTCCATCGCATCGCGCTGGGCGGCGGCATTGGCCTTGACGACCGCTCTCCGTTCCCTCCTCTTCGCCGATTCGACGTCCAACTTGGCGATCTCCTCTGGCGTGCACTCCGACCGCGGCTTGACGCCTTGGCCGCCTTCTTCTTCACCTTTCCGGGCGGGTCGACGGCCAGGCCGCTGGAATTCGACGGGGCGTCGACCATGGATGGGGGAGGGAGAGGGGTGGCAGGAGGGACGTGCGACGGTTTGGTGGGAATGGCGCCAAATGGGCGGGCGAGGGGTTTTGCTTTGTGCCACCGACAGGCGGGCCAGGGGAGGACAAGCGTGCGCGTCCCGCCCGTCCGCGCGCTGTCCGTTTCACCCTAAAACCGGCGCAAACTTGGGCCAGAGATGGGTCGAAAGCGGACACAAAACGGACAAAAGTCCGTTTGCGCCCGCGCGCTGGGTCATCTGGTTTGTCCGTTTTACCCTAAACGGACGGGGGCGGACATGATAGGGTCGCGCGGTGGAGTTGGCCTAAGCCCAATAAAAATACGTCGAGCCTTTGTTTGTTGTTAATTGGATGGAAATCAACCATTTTAACCCTTTGTACTACTATCTAAAAATCCCGAGCCAAAATTATCGCGGTGTCTGTACGTAAGTTATAAGGTCTAAGGTGCATAAAAGATACCATACTACTTACACATAAGTTACCGGGTGTGTTTCACCAACTTTTTTCCACAGTGTCAAAATTACGACAGTGTTTGTACATAAGTTATCAGGTTTGCGGTGCCTATATCACCATGTTATTTACATAAAAGTTACCGGAGGTGTGTTTTCAACAACAAAGAATCCTCTCGGGTCAAAGTTATCATTGTACTCGGGCTCAAGTTATCAGATCTATCGTGAGTAAGTTATCATGCTATATACACGGAATTTGCCGGGGGTATGTTTTCAACAACTTTCCCCCAAGGTCAAGCTTACCACAATGTTGTATGTAAGTTATTATGTTTACGGTGTGTAAATTACCATGTTATTTTACACAGAAATTACCGGGATATGCTGTCCACAACTTTTTTCCTCGAGAATCAAAATTATCATGGAGTTCACACGTAAGTTATCCCCCGGGAGTAAATTATATGCTATTTACATAGAAGTTACCGGCGGTATATTTTCAATAAAAAATTCTCCGGGTCAAAGATATCACGGTGTTTGTATGTCAGTTATCATGTCTAATGCATAAATAATCATGCTTTACACATATGTTATAAGGCATGCGTTTCTAACGACCCCCCCCCCCTCCCCCCCGTTCAAAGTTATCATGATGTTTGTACATAAATTATCAGATCTGCAGTGAGTAAGTTATCATGTTATGTACATAGAATTTATTGGAGGCATGTTTTCAACAACTTCCTTTTCCCCGGATCAAAGGTATCTCGATGATCAGATGTAAGTTGTCAGGTCTACAGCTAGTAAATTACCATACTATTTAGACAGAAGTTACGGGGGCATGTTTGAACAACATTTGTTACCGAGTCAAAGTTACCATGGTGTTTGATCGTAGGTTATCAGCTTTATGGACTACGGTGTGTAAATTATAATGCTATTTACACATAAGTTATCGGGCACAAAAAACTAGAACTTTTTTACTATGTTTAAATAATTTTTCTAGGTCGACAATTATCAACCCGACACTTTAAAATTGACCAATTCTGTTTCATATGTTGTTACCGGCAAAAAAAAAATTGTGTCAACACTTGATAACAAAAACATAAAGAAAAACTTCTACGAAAAAAACCATCATTGTGAAATTTAAAAAAAAAACATGTATACCACTGGGTGGCATCACTAGAAGCAAATGAACTATTGTGAAACATGCAAAAAAAACAATGAAATCATTGGCCCTACTTTTTCTTTTCCAATTTCATAGTAAAGCTTAGGCGAGTTGGTGGTTGCTGTAGGAATCAATACACGAGGGTTCTAGATCGATTCCCATCGATTCCTATTGTTAAGAGATTATCTCTTAACTAAGAGAAGACAAGTCTTTTCATATGGTGTCTTTTTCTTCACCTTAGCATTTATCTCATGCGGCATTATTAAGATAACATCACTGTACACGTCCTTAATGTGGCATCATGTTTTTTTGCCTATTTAACTTTCTCGATTCCTATAGTTAAGAGATTATCTCTTAATTAAGAGAAGATACGTCTTTTCATATGGTGTCTTTCTTTTCCACCTTAGCATTTATCTCACATGGCATTACTAAGATAACATCATTGTACACGTTCTCAATGTGTTGATCTTGCACTGTTATAATTGTCCACACGTTATATTGGCTCTACTCATTCTCACCTCATTCTATCCCATGCATGCGGGTGTTTGATTGCCAATTTGCCATGCATGCACGCGAGAAGGCGAGTAATTGAGAGTGGGTAGCAGCAGATTTGAAAACGGCAACCAACCTGGAAAAATTAATACTTCCTCCCACGACATAATTGTAGGGGCTTCTCAGCTTCTTCCATTCAACTTTCTCGTGCTATATCAATGATGTATTTTTGTCTTGAAATATATTTCCTCCGTTTTAAAATAGATGACTCAATTTTATACTAACGAAAAGAGTAATGGAGTATCTTGATAGATGATCGAAAATACAAGAAGCTTGTTGCGAGTCCAGCGGCAGATTTCAATGATGATGAGCTCAACACAACAGTATTGTACTTGCTTCCGTTTTTCCTATGGAGATGATTTTGTTCGACTGCGACACATTGTATCTCCCACGACAAGTTGTGGTAGATAACAAGGCTGTTGCGCGGCTCGTGGCAGACAATGACCTCAATATAATAGCTCGTTCTTTTTTCCGATTCGCTCGACCGCGATGCCCGGAATCTTCCACGATGATAAGTCATGGTGGTGTACTTTTCCTTGGACAACAAATTTGTGAAGATAGTTATACTCCCTCCGTCTCATAATATAAAAACGTTTTTGACACTAGTATAGTGTTAAAAATGTTTTTATATTTTGGGAGAGAGGAAGTAACTTATAAGTTAAGATTGAGAGGATGGAGGAGAAGTGACGTGTAGCCGTGTGGGTCTTGATGCAGATGGCCACCCTGAGGTACCACCGGCACCATATCATACTCCATGAATCCTCATGCAAAGTCAACTTGGCCGAGGAAGGAAGGAAACAAATGGGAAGAAACAGATAGATAGATCCTGGTCAACTCCTTAAACAACAACGTTCCAAAGTAGCGCCAATGTCAACTCTACCCGTCTCCCCCTCCCCTTCTCGGATATGTCGCCCATTTGTCTCGGCCCCGATGCGCATCCAGATCCGGCGACGCGCCGATACGCCGCCGCTTCCTCCACCTCCACCCCGGCTTCGTCACTTTCATGGGCAACCGCGCGGCGAGGCTGGCCACGCCCTGCTTCGCGTCGGGGGGCCGGTCGACGGTGGACGCGTCCGCCGCGGCCCGCGCGGTCGCGGCCGGCGGGGATGGTGGTGGTGACTGCGTCGGCCAGATTCTGAGCTTTGACGGCTATGATGCGTTCGACGGCGCCACCATCCACGGCGTGCTGCTCCCGTCCAACCAGTCCACCATCGGGACCGCCGCCTCCTCCTCCTCCAACTCCTTCTCCAACCAGCTGTCGCTCTCGGCGTCCTCCTCCTGCGACAGCTCCAGCTCCTTCTCCTTCCGCACGCTCCAGCCGGGCCTCTTCTCGGGGAGCCTGGACTACTGCGCGTCGCCGTCGTCGTCGTCGTCCGGGCCGAACTCGGGCGTTCTGTCGGCGGCGGCGTCGCGGCGGGGCGCGCGCACTGAAGAGGAGATCATGGCGGACCTCTACGCCACGCGGCGCCGGCGCCGGTGCCAGCTCGAGGAGGCCGCGTCCGGGAGCCCGCTCCTCGACCGCCTCCGCCGCGCCGTTGCGTCGGTGCTGCGCGTCGGCAGGCCGCCCAAGAAGCAGCAGCGCGACGAGCCCGCGGTCGTGACCACGGTGGCCAGCAACGGCGGCGGCGGCGCGATCAGGAGCAACGGCGAGAACGGACACGCGGCGGAGGACAAGGTGCAGTGGGCGCGCGGCAAGGCAGGGGAGGACAGGGTGCACGTCGTCGTGTCGGAGGAGCGCGGCTGGATGTTCGTCGGCATCTACGACGGCTTCAACGGCCCGGACGCCACCGACTACCTCGTCGCCAACCTCTACGCCTCCGTCTGCCGCGAGCTCCCCACCGACGATGATCCTCTGCCCGACGACGCCGGACGCGAGCAGCGGCGGCTGTCTTCGTCGTGCAACGGCAGAAATAGCGCCGACCTCCGGCAGCGGGGGCGGCACGGCGCGGTGCTGGACGCGCTGGCGCGCGCGCTGCGGCGCACGGAGGAGGGCTACTTCGCGGAGGCGGAGGCGCGCGCGGCCGAGTGCCCGGAGCTGGCCATGATGGGGTCCTGCGTGCTGGTGCTGCTCATGAAGGGCGCCGACGTCTACTCCATGAACGTCGGCGACAGCCGCGCCGTGCTCGCGCACCGGGCCGAGCCCGACCTCACCAGCGTCATCATCCCGCCACGGCACCGGCGCCAGCACAGCGCCGACGGCCACGGCCACGTCACGGAGGAGATCAGGCGGCAGTTCGACGAGTGCGACATGACGGAGCTCGTCGCGCTCCAGCTCACCATGGAGCACAGCACCACCGCCTACAAGGTGATCCACCGGTCAACTGCCATGTTCCATGATCGAACACCCTCTTCTGTAACATATACTATGATCGTTTGTTAATTATAAATTGATGTTAATTTCCATTGATGGATGCAGGAGGTGAAAAGGATAAGGAGTGAGCACCTTGATGATCCTACCTGCATAGTCAATGGCAGAGTGAAGGGCTCCTTGAAGGTCACAAGAGCATTTGGAGCTGGCTACCTAAAAGAGGTTTGTCTGTCTGTCAAATGTCAAGTAGTATCAAAATATAAGACATTTTTTGATACTATCATAGTGAATGGCAGATCATGTCTTATATTTTTTTTGACACTATCATAGTACCAATTAAAGTTCATGCACATATGTATGTAACCAAATAAAGTTCATGTGATGTAAGGATAACTAGGTAGAATCATCAGTTTGAACTACCAATTGATTTTTCTTTTAGAAACCGTTACTAACATGGGGAAGTTCGATGTTGCAGCCGAGGTGGAACAAGGCTCTCTTGGAAGTTTTTCGGGTGGACTATGTTGGCGTCTTGCCTTACATTACTTGCAAGCCGTTTCTCCGACACCACTGCCTCGGGCCGCGGGACAAGTTTCTTATCCTCGCCTCAGACGGGCTCTACGAGTACTTCACCAACGAGGAGGTGGTGGGGCACGTGGAGGCGTTCACCTCCAGGTTCCCCGATGAGGATCCTGCCAAGTACCTCAGCCACGAGATCCTCCTCCGCGCCGCCAGGCAAGCCGGTGAGCATGCAACATTCCACTTACCTAGCTGTATTTTATGTTAATTAGATATGGAGACATGCTTTTTTAGCCGTCTTGGAAAGATTTTTTTTATACTTGTGAAAAAGTCATATGATTTTTATTTTTGTTATGATGAAGGAATGGGGTTCCATGAGTTGCTCGAGGTAAGACAAGGGGATCGACGACAGTACCATGACGATGTCTCCATCATCATCATCTCATTGGAAGGGAAGATATGGAGATCTTCGGCCTGAAAATTGATCATGATCGATTACAAATCGCAATGGACTCTAGTGATAGCATACATGGTTGCCTTATGGTCTTCAAGGATTAGCCCATGAGCAGAGTAGTGCATAACAAAATTTTGTACTTAAAAGCGTTGATTTTTTTTCTTGTTTGGATCGTGCTTTATATGATCGAACGCTTGATCTTGAGTTTATTCGGGTATAGCCGCAAGGTTTACCCATGAATGGTAAACCAATGGAGCAAGACAATAACTTTGTTTTTCGGAAACGCAG
>NC_041380.1:19480532-19482280 GCF_002162155.2 Triticum dicoccoides
TAAAACAAGTGTTCATGTACAATCTATTTTGTTTGTTTTGGGAGTACCATTTTTTTGTACAAGCACAACTTTGCATCAAGAGAGTGGTGGAACTATCTAATCTACACAACATGATTATCATGGCTTAAATTCTAGAGCTTAATTCTATGTTTGGTTCAGATTATTACACATGCTCATATTTCACGATTGTTTGAGAAACAACTTTTTCTAGGCGGTCGGACCCTTCCCTGGACCCTGCGCAAGCGGGAGCTACATGCACCAGGTTGCCCTTTTTTAAGTAAGTTGCACAAAGTCAAGTCACAACTTACAAAAAGTGTTCCATGGAACCTTAGGTTTAGAAGTGTGCAACTGCCGAGTTGTAATATTTTAAAATTTAAAGCAAGCATTTAGTTACCCAAGCCCTCTTAGACGAATGATCAACATTCAACATTATCAATAAAAAAAATTCATACCAGACTAAAGAATATAGGGTCATTTTATGAATACACTAATTGAATGAAGCATTTTATGGAGAAAGAAACTTACATAATTTTGTGAATAATCCCATAAGACCACAATAAGATGATTCCGCACGGTGTATCAGAATAACAACAAACTAGTTAAGTGCACCAAAGCTGGAGAAAGAACCTAAAAACTTGTCTTAGTACCTAAAACCTATCAAAGTTTGATTTTGTAGAACACCGCTAGAGAATGATCATCTGGTCAAATGAAGAAGTCTCATGGTGTCTGTGCTTGCCCTCTTTAGTTCAAGTATTTACACTCTCAAAGTAGTTGGCCTCACCCTCCTCCAGTAAAAGAAGTGTGCAATGTCTTCTATCTTCTTGCTATTTATTTTAAAAAATGCTGCTAGCGGTCTCATTAACACACGCATATACATGTTGGATGATCATTGAGATAGTCTACAATTATTTAATTTCCCAAATTTAAAAATCCATGGTTCTAACCAATGAGAGTATAGTCAGGAGAAAAAAATAGTGGGAGTTTGTTGACTGACAATTGGTATGCATGATCATCCCCCTTCCGCGCCTCCCTATCGTCTAAAACAAGCAGTCATGTGCAACTTATTTTGTTTGTTTTGGGAGTACAACTTTTTTTATCAAGCACATTTTTGCATGAAGAGATTGATGGAACTACATCTAATACACACAACACGATTAATGTTCCTTAAATTCTAGAGCTTAACAATATGTTTGGTTCACACTACAAAACATATCCATATTTTGCGGTTGTTCGAGAAATATTTATCTATAAGCCAATTGGGTTGCACAAAGTCAAATCAAGACTTAGACAAAGGTGTTCCACGAAACCTAAAGCGCCATACAATCACTAAATCATCCAGTTACCCAAGTCCTCCTAGATGAATGACAAACATTCAACATTGTAAACTGAAATATAAATATTTCATATCGAACTTAAGAATATAGGGTCCTTTTATGAATACACTAATGATATGAAGCATTTCATGGAAAAGACTTACATAAATTTGTGAATATATTGCCATGAAGCAACGGTAAGATGATTCCTCACATGGTGCATGCGAATAACAACAAACTAGTTAAGACCTCCAAAGCTGGAGCAAGAACCTAAAAACATGTCTTTGTATCTTATAGACCGTTCATCTCATGTGGGTCACATGGGATTTCATATTGGCATTGTTTAAATTAAACATGACATATGCAAATGTTTTCTCAAAATATGGTCATCTAAATAAACTAGACATTCAACTTGAATTAATATCATCAAATTGT
>NC_041380.1:19482598-19492613 GCF_002162155.2 Triticum dicoccoides
TAGTATCGAACTACATGAGAGCATCTATTGCATGGTTGTTGCATCACACATGGTGGTTTGAGATGTCTGTATAATTTTGCCGCTATTTAAGTGTGAGAAGAGAGATGAAATATGATCAAAGTTTCACAGAATAACCCATCCTTCAGACCTAAGGCCTAGAAAGTGGTAGAGCTTAACCTCTTGTAGATCCAAAATGGAACACATCACATACATAACATACTCAACTATCAGACATGAATGGGATTACTTTTTAATGTTGTTTTGTACCCACGAACATCCTAGGATTTGGAAGCATCAGGATTAAGAACCTCTGAAGACGCAAGCAAAGTCGTACGGGACCAGATAGCTGACGAGAGCATTACTAAGGCCTCCTTAGGCTCATAGGACATGAATATCATAGTAATAGGAAATATATAGGAGGTGAGATGCCATCTATCCCAAAATCAACGAATACTACATGTATCTCAAATCACATGAACACTAGGAACAGATGAATAGAAAAAACAATGTCATTTGGGGTCACATGATAGAACGTTTTCATTGAGTCCGAGTTAATGTTTTTTCCTTTGAAATACAAGGGATATGGATTAAAGGAATAAGATTCTATTCTTGCAAACCAAAGGGCTCCAAAGAAAAAAATCTACAAAACATTTCCTATTGAATTCATACAAAGTTTTCTTGCAAAAACAAAAGGAATTCATACAAAATTTATGTAAACCTAAGGAGGCCTAAGTGTATCTCCATCCCGGGATATGTTTAAACTTGTGCCTGGCAATCATAAGTTCCTATAACCAAAGGAAGTTTTCTGAGTGGACTCTGTCGAAGGCTCGCCATACATTACTTGGAAGCCATTCCTCCAACACCACTTGCAAGATGTTCCTCCAAAACTTGAATAATTTAATATACTCCCATGAAGCCATAATAAGATGATTCCGCACATGGTGCATGAGAATAACAACAAACTAGCTAAGACCTCCAAAGTAGAGCAAGAACCTAAAAACATGTCTTAGTATCTTAGAGACTGTTTATCTCATGTGGGTGACATGGAGTTTCATATTGGAATTGTTTAAATTTAACATGACAGATGCAAATGCTTTCTCAAAAATATGATCACCTAAATAAACTAGACATTGGACCTGAATTGATATAATATTTTTTTGCAATGTATCTACTTCATTGAGGGGTGGTGAGATGCTCACGGCCATACATGAATGCACATGTGCTTCTTATGGCAATATCGAACTACATAAGGGCATGCATCATATGGTTGTTGCATCACATGGTGGTGTGAGATATTAATATAATGGTGCCCCTATTTAAGCGTTAGAAGAGAGATGTAATAGGACTTTTTTTATTTACAAAATGACCCATCCTTTGTACCTAAGGCCAAGCAAGGGGTAGAGCTCAATTGTTTGTAGATCTAAATCAGAATACATCAAACACATAACATACTCAGCTATTAGACTCGGATGAGATTACCTTTTGATGCTATTTTGGACCTAAAAATATCCTAGGATTTGGAAGCATCAGGAATTATAACCACCGAAGACTCTAGTTGAACTTTGGTTAAGATGTGTTATATCCCTCGTTTGGGAGAAAGACGCTATCCTCTCGAGAGAGTCTAAGGGATGTCTGTTTTGTGGTTCTTACTCGTCTGCAGATGGGAACTTTGCGGGACACAATCATGGACCTGAAAGGCCTGCTCACGGCTATACGCGACACGACATGGGTTAAAAATCTGATAGTTTACTTTAAAGTGTTAGATCGGATCTCGGAGCCCTTTTGCTTTCGGTTTTAGAATGGTCCGGTTCCAATTCCTGACCAAAACCGAACCGGACCTCTTTGAACAAAACATTTGCCAAGCTTGACTATCTTAATTTCATTTTTCATGAATCGAATCGACGCCATTAAAACTCGCTTTAAACATTTTCGAACCCATTGCTAGTTACCAAAATTAAATCATCGACCATTTTGGAAGGCGTTTAGTTTTTGCCACGAAATTAATGGGCATAAATCATTTAGCAGGATTTCCTAGCAAAATCTCAGTAGTGGTACCACCACAGTATCGACCACTCCCCTGTTTTTCGCAGTCGATTTCACGCGATCGGATCCAGCCGCCCCATGCCGCCGTCCCCCGCCGCGTCCGCCCCGGCGAGCCGCCACCTGCGACTCTGGTGGCGCCGCCGCGGCCGGGCCGGCGCCGTCGCGGCCACCTTCGCCGCGGCACTCCTCGCCGCGGCCCTCCTCCTCTCGCTCTCCTACTTCGCCTCCCTGCCCCTCGCGCCCGCCTCCTCCGCCCTCGTCGGCCTCACCCTCCTCCGCCGCGCCGAGGAGAAGGGCGCGCGTGAGTCCCCTCCTCTCAGCTCCTCTCCCCCCTTCCGTTTCCATTATCTGTAGTACACTTCGGTTACTGCAACGCTGCTTGCTAGCAGTACTGTACTCAGCTCTTAGTCTGCTGGTGCTTCTCGTGCTTGACTGAATTTTTTTCAGGGTTTGAGTGTGATTTCTGAAATTTCCTGCTTTGGATGATGCAGTGTGCTTGGATGGGAGCGCGCCGGGGTACCATCTGCAGCGAGGGTCAGGGAGTGGCTCTCAGAGCTGGCTCATCCACTTGGAGGTATGCAGATTATCATTACCAAATTTTTGATACAGAACCATGAGTTTTCTTGAAAGCTTGGTGTTGGTCAGTGCTCAGCTTAGCTTGGACAATGACTTGTTTGGATTGGTAGTCCCTGAAGAAGTTGTTTCATGTCTCAACAGTGAGAGGAGTGTTCAGATTAGGACAGTGTTGAAAAACAAATAGGCACTATTTGTATATTTTAAAATATATCGTTGGGTACATACATCATTAGTGTATAGGGATGTCACTTTCGTGTGGATATTGACACCACATGGTTATTCATATATAGTGAAACATAATGCTATGGCTGGTACCCAGAGGGACTATCACTTGCTAATTTGATGCGCTCAACTGTCAGTTACTAGTTTCCACAGTAGTTTATGGTGCTAGTGGTTGTTTGTTTGTTGCCATTGGTTGTCCCATGGTAATGCTTTCATGTTCTTAGATTCTCTATGTTGTATGAGCGTCAGGGTGGAGGCTGGTGCCGAAATTTGAAATCATGCGCTTCACGCCAGAAATCGATGTTGGGTTCTTCCCATTACATGGAACGTCAGGTTGAGTTTGCTGGGATGTTGAGCGATGATGAAGATCAGAATCCAGGTAACTACGTCTCATCTTATATATAGATCAAAGGCCTAACCCCATTTTTGAGCTAAAGCTAAAGATTTGCTCTTTAAAGTTACATTTTATTGATGTGCAATGCCGCTAATTTTTTATGACCAAATTAATAAAAAGTTCAACCATTAGCTCAATCTTAAAGTAGTATTTGCAGCACCAAGTCCTCATTGATTTTTTCCATCAGTTCTTGAATTTTTATCTTGCAGCAGCAGATCATATTTCACTGATCAGTTTTTGAGAAAAATAAAATATTACTATCATGTTTGTACCTAGCAATGTGTTTGTTTATATCATTTGTATTGGAATGTTAAGTTATAATTGCTCTGTTTTAGTAGTATACGAGTTATACATTTGACCTAATGATCTCTGTTTCATTCCATATTATTCTCATTGACCATTTGCGCTGCTGGGACCTTATGGAATTTCTCAACAAAAATATTAAGCTCCTTATGCCATATATACTTCACTAGTAAAGTCGCCATCTTAAAGTATTGCAACACTCTTTTCAGTTACCTATAATTCTGAGGTTCTCATTTAACATATGATTCAATGTGCAGATTTTCACAACTGGAATAAAGTGAAGATAAGGTATTGTGATGGGGCATCATTTTCTGGGAACGTTAAAGACGAGTTGCAGGTCTTCTTTGCCTATTTCCAACATATGCTGATTAATCACTCAACAGGTATTCTGAGAATTTTGTTATTCTTTGCAGAACGGCACAAAATTCTTTTTCAGAGGCCAGCGTATCTGGGAAGCAGTTATGGACGAACTTCTAATGAAGGGGCTCAGACATGCTAAACAGGTCATTCTTGCAAGCACAACCATTCCTTTCGATTTTCTTGTGGATGCATGATTCAAATGTATGAATCAACAGACATCTTAAAGATGTAAATCTGTTTCTTGCTCTTCATGGATATGCGTTTGACTTTAGCACCTTTGGGTTAACTGGATAGAAGTATGGAAGGTTGGATCTATCTGGTTATTATTTTGTGTACCAGTTGATATTGTTGTACGAAAATCATGCGTCAATGTTACCAAGAATTACAATTAGGAGTGATTTGTGGCACTGTTAAATAAATAGCATAGATCTACCAGATGTCAGTGACAGTAATATTGCTTTATTTTTATGTTTAGCGACATTATCTGTTCAGTCTTTATGACTGTTAGTGAACTATTATATTATTATTTCAATATTTTGACCGGTCTTTTTTCTTACTACATGATATGCACTTGCATGTTTACATAATGACTGGATATGATCTGATATTCGCATTATTTTGTCTTTTGCCCATACAAGCATTTTGAGTACTGTAGTGATGGTGTGATGCTGATATGCTATTTCCAGCCTTCAGGCTTTTCTAACAGGATGCTCTGCTGGTGGGTTAGCCACTTACATTCACTGTGATGGTTTTCGGGCACTGCTGCCAAAAGATTCTAGGGTTAAGTGTCTTGCGGATGGTGGTTTTTTCCTTGATGTGTATGTCTTTTGATACCATTTGCAACCCCCAGCCTTTATTTTGATGTCAGTTTTTCACATACATGAATGAAATAATTGATGGATGTCCTCTCTAATACTCAAAAGTACTTGCATCTGTTAACATTCAAATGTCAGCTAGCACACTCCAAACGTTAAGCAAGAGTTTGAGCATAAAGACTTTGAAAGTACTTGAAAAACAAAACTGACTATATTCTGTACATCTAATTCTTAAATCATCAAATGAATCATCCCTGGGTGAAAGAGAGGTGACGCATGGGCCGTGTTTCTCACATATACTAGTTCATTTTGAGACATTGCCCATCAGCAAGCACCAAGCAGAAACATTGCATGTATCCGTAAGTTTAACTCTTATTGTAGGTCAGGAATGAGAAAGCATCTATATCCTATTCTCCTTGTGGTGTTAGTCCTTTTATGCCGTAAAGGAAAACTGTATAGAGCAGATATTGTGCTGCTGTGCTGTTATCCTCAGATTCTATCTACCTGTTTATGTTGTTTCATCCATTACAGAGAAGACATTTCCAAGCAAAGGACCTTGCGGGCTTTCTACAGTGACGTTGTCCGCCTTCAGGTCCTTTTCTCCTCGAAGAATCTTCAGTTTCGACATCCAAAATTTCTTCTCTGAATGCTTTGTTTCCGTATCTGAGAAGGAAGTAAACATTTCTTTTCGAAATGCTTTGTTCAGGATCTTAAGAGGAAGTTTTTGCACTGCAGTTCAAGCATGGATCCAGGCCAGGTTAGTCTCTGCATTCCTGGCAAATGACACTGCAACCATCCATGACATTTCTATCATTAGTGTTGCAGCCCTGCTACCATGGAAGTTATGTTATGCTAAACACTGCCTTTATACTGTTTGCCAGTGCTTCTTTCCTCGTGAGGTTGTTAAAGACATCAGAACACCAGTATTTATTCTTAATCCAGCATATGATGCCTGGCAGGTATGGTCATCTGTTCCATGAGAAACATTCTATTATTGTGTTGCATTGTCATTATTCAACATAGTAAGTTTTGTTTCAGGTACAACATGTGTTGGCACCAGAAGCATCAGATCCCCAACATTCATGGCAAGACTGTAGATTGGATATTAGCAAGTGCAGTCCTGACCAACTTGAAATACTCCAAGGTTGATTCACCTTGCATCTTTTGACAGACAGAATGCACGTTGCATCTTTCAGGGTCTTCTTACATGTTTTCCTATGTCAAATAAAATCTTCGCAGGTTTTAGGGAAGAACTGCATGACGCGATGAGAGAAATCAAGCAGAAAAAGGACTGGGGTATTTTCATTGACTCCTGCTTTATACACTGTCAGACGTTGAACTCTTTGACTTGGCACTCTCCATCTTCTCCTAGAGTCAACAACAAGGTATCACTTCTATCCTCTAGAGATTAGAAAACAGAACGGAAGAAAAGTAAACATTATATTCATGTCAAGTTGGCAAAGTATATGTTATCCTGTGTTTCACAATTGTGTTGACCATAATCTGGCAGTGTTTTAGAGATTGTTGATCTGGGTTTAATGAGGACTCACGGTGTGTAGAAAAAAAATGCGAATGTCTTCATTTTTACACCAGCCCTTGATATGCCCACATGTTGTAGACTGCATGCCTGAACTTAGCTTACATTTTCTGCATAGAGTGCTTACCAAACCGATTATGACAGTAGTGATATTCTCAGTCTTCAGTCATGCAAAATTTACCAGCGAAACATTAATCATTCTGGTGAATATGCAGACCATGGCAGAAGCAGTTGGAGACTGGTTCTTTGACAGGAGAGAGGTGAAGGAACTAGATTGCGAATATCCGTGCAACCCAACGTGCCACAACTTGGTTTTTTCCAAGCCCTTCAAGGGATAAATTTACGATTCTTTTAAAAAAAAAATCTTTTCACGGTGATGTATCACCTAGCAGTTGTAAAAATAGCAAATTATACATATGAATATATCTGGACCGCAGGTAAATGTTACCGACTTTTCATAAAACAATATAGAGACCATGGCTTCATATGTTGTCTATTAGTTTTTTCTGTTTTCTGTATAGTTTTTAGTTGGATTATATCTCCTGTCCTGTGGACTATTCGCAGTCATAGGAGCCAATTTCATCATCTCAAAAAAGAAAGGAGCCAATTTCAGTGTCAAACGGAGAGGAGCCAGAAGCTGATTTTGGTGAATTCATTCCAGAGGAGCCGTATAGTGTACTGTAAACCTTTTTAAAAGATTTCGGGGTGTAATGATCTATATATAGTACACACCTTAAAACTGCAGTCTCTAAATTGCTTCTCCCTTGTGGGCCCCACTTGTCAGTGGGATACCTTTTTTCTTCTTCTCCTCCCCCTTCTCCCTTTCGGTCTTTCCCCTTCATTGAGAGAGGTGGCGGGATGCTCACGACCATACATGAATGCCCATGTGCTTCTTATGGCAGTATCGAACTACATGAAAGCATCCATCTCATGGTTGTGGCGTCACATGGTGTTAAGATGTCAGCATAATGGTGCCCTACTAATTTAAGCATGAGAAGAGAGATGAAATGGGATATAAATTTCAGAGGCCAACCTTCGTACCTAGGGCCAACCCAACAAAGGGGTAGAGCTTTAATAGTTGGTAGATTCAAATAAGAACACATAGCATATGCAAGTATTGGACTCTGATAAGATTACTTTTTCGATGCTAGTTTTGAACCCACAAACATCCTAGGATTTGGAAGCATTGGGATTTATAAGCACCGAAGGTGCCTGTGAGGTTGTAGTTGCTCCCAAGATACAGCATCCGCGCGCGTCCTTGTGATCAAACGCGCACCCTCACTTGGGTCGTGGGCTTCATTCAGTCGCGGCCCATGTAGTGCTGCTAGGTGCTGACGACTTTTCTTTCCGGTTAGTTCTCCAATCGGACATTTCTTTCATTTCAACCAGTTATTTTTATTAAATATGTTTGTGAAGTCACAAACAAAAGAATTTGAAAAAGTTTCGAATTTGAATTTTTTGGGTAATTTGAAAAATATTTGCGAACACTAAAAGAATGTTTGCAAATTTAAAAACATTCATGACTTCAGAAAATGTTCGCCTTTGCGAAAAGATTCATGAATTCAGAAACTGTTTGTGAATTAGAAAATTCACTGAAACGTTAATCATGCTGATGAACGCAAATGCTCTCAACTTTTTTATAAAAAAGAATAGGTTTCGTATCAGTAAAGCTTTGGATGACTGGATATAATTTGTACTATTTATCAAAAAGAAGAAGAAGAAGAAGAAGAAGAAGAAGAAGAAGAAGAAAACTCGCAAAACTTTCTGACGAAACTGAATTTGAAACAAAGCAGGGAATGTAAATTTGAAACTAAACCTAACACAAGAGATTTGAAACTTTCTTCGCCATCAGGTAAAGAAGAGAATGCAATTGGATCCTTCCTAGAGTTCGCTGTCGAAGCAGATGAAGAAACAGCAAGTGGTGTCAGAAGATGAAGAAAGGCAGTAGCAAGGGGTCGCAGCCGCTGTGTTGTACTTCCTCCTTTTTCTAAATACAAGCCCTTTTAGAAATTTCAATATGAACTATATATGGATGTATATCGACATATTCTAGAATTTAGGTTCACTCATTTTGCTCCGTATATAATTCATATTTGAGTCTCTAAAAATGATTATACTCAATCCGTAAAAAAATATAAAAGCGTTTAGATCACTACTTTGGCATAATATAAGAGCATTTCTGACACTACACTAGTGCAAAAAAACGCTTTTATATTTTTTTTTCAGAGGGAGTAGATGAAAAGGAGCAGCAGCATGAATCGCAGGTGATGAGACGGCCCAGCTAGGCGGGGCGCCATCAGCAGCAAGTTGGCGCAGGGGATCAGACACCCAGCGTGCCATGTCTGGTGGATGGCGTGAGCAGCAGCAGCAGCAGCAGGAATCGCAGGCGATGAGACACCCAGCGTCCCATGTCTGGTGCTTTTTTTTTTTAAACGAGGCAAAAGATTTGCCATTTTTATTGAATAAGAAGAAGAGAGAGTTTTAATGACATCCCGCCCCGTGAAAACGGGGAAATTACAAAGATCTACTCTCGTGGCATGAAATTACACAAATGTTTAGCGCCCGCCAGAGCCCATAGAGAAGCCTCCTCTTTAATAGCTCGCACGATCACCATCACCGGCGCTGCCTTATTCCTGAACACGCGTACATTTCGCTCATTCCAAACCACCCAGCTTACAAGATGAAGAAGGGAGGCGGGGACTTTTGTCGACAAGGCATTGTTGGTGAGGACCCCATCCCACCAAGAATCCACCTTGTCGTAAATCATCCTTTGCGAATGCTGATGTAGTCTCCTCATGTATGGTACTGTGAATCTCAACTTCTGCTTCCGTTTTATTTTAGGAATCAAGTTGTAGAAATTTGAATCAAGTTGTAGAAATTTGCTGATAAACGGCCATTTAGCACACAATTGACATGAGAAAAGCTCCATGTTGGGGACTGATTCGATCATCTGAGAACAGCTTTATTTAGCAAGCTGTCCTCTGAGCCTCTGAATAACGATGGAAACGATGAGAAAGAAAGAAAAAAACATGGACTATTTTAACGATGAAAAAACAGTGTTCTTTATTCATGATCAACGTCAACAGCTCAAACACACACACACACACACCACACACACACACACAGTGAAGGGGTGCCTCAGGAGCGTCTCCTGAAGCATGGATTAAGGTTAATTAACATGTGTTAATTAACCCTAACAATTTCCACTGGCATGACACCGCGCCTCCCTTGTTATATGCAACATATCCTTGCAGAAAAAACAAAAAAGTTAGACCAATCTACAAAAATATATTGTGCATACAGCGACTCCGGCTGGCACTTGCGGGGGAGGCGCGAAACCAGCTTGTTGCCTTGGAACACCTGCACACAAAGCCAACGACAACCAGCCAGAATACCACACCGGGGAAAACATCACATGGTACCATGACACCACTCCTCAAAATTCAAATTTAATAAGTGTCTAAATTTTTTGAACAAATGTTGTGAGTGTTCACAAGATGCATGCTTACGACCCCCTGAATTTCCAGAACCAGATCAGAAATAGACACGGGAAAAACAAAAAAGAAAAATCCAGCATGAATAGTGCCACAAAAGGATAAAAGCACAATGTTCACTATTCACATATGGATTTTCCTTTCTGCTTCTCTATGTGTATTTCGAATTTGGTTTTGAAAATTCAAGGGGTTGCAAACATTTATCCTAGGAACATTCACACAAAAAAAACTCATTTTTTTAGAAAGTTGCAGGTTTGAATTTTGAAATGTG
>NC_041380.1:19493135-19500275 GCF_002162155.2 Triticum dicoccoides
TACGAGGTACATATACATAAATAAATAAAGCTAAATGGCACAAAGGTTGAACCGGCGAGTACCCAAAACCATCCTCAAGCAATGCTACACAGAACAAGCACCATGGTAAGCAGTGAGCAGACTAAAAGGAGCGGCGTATCATGTTCACCATAGGCAATGAACTTCTCAAGGAGAACTAGTTAGTGATGGCTTTCAAAACTTCTCTGCAAACCAGCCCTCCTACAATAGCTACCATAAGGAGAGCCAATATCCGTGACTGGAAACAAAAGCAAACGCTTGTGTCCAACATCTCGTGTGGGTGAGCGCAGCAGCATATAGTATATCCATCAGTGTGATGCCATTTAAACCCATGACATCTACAATCAGCTACACAGTGATGGCTTTCAAAACTTCTTGCAAACCAGACTTCCTACAATCAGCTACCATAAGGAGAGCCACAACATGCGCGACTGAAACAAAAGCAAATGCCTGTGCCGAACATCGTGAGTGAGCGCAGCAGCATATGGTATATCCATACAGTGTGATGCCATTTAAACCATGACATCTCTCAGGAGACGGGTAGGTAGCGCGCTAGCTTACAGTGGCTGGGTGGTTCCTGCTTGCAGCTGTGTTAATGGTTAACCTAACACCTTAAATAGGTTAGTCGGTCTGTATCAGTAATCAGACTACCAAATTCTGTTGCATATGTCGGCAGATCATCAAGACCTGCAAAGTCAGTATGTTAAATCGAACCCTCTGCAGCTGGCCGGTGTCATCTACTTGAGCATCAAATGCAGCAGACAATATGAGGTACCTAGAACTGAAACAACAACACATATATGTAAGCTCTTGAAATGAAGTTTGCAGTGAATAGGGATGCATTCTGCTCTTGACTTAGCTTGTGATTCACATATAGTATACATCTGAATTCTTCAGCATGTCTAGAGATTGCCAGATACAAGATTTTGTACCATCGATAATTGATGATGTCTAGCAATTGAAGCACACACAATAACAGATAGAACCAGTTACTTGTTTGGCTTCACTCCTAAGGTTGGTGTCGTAGTTTTTAACTAAGGTTAGTTCAAAACTGAGACACTTATTATGGATAGGAGGGAGTACTATATTAACAACAGATTTAAATGTATAGTTAATTGAATTTGACAGCATGGTAGGAATTAAATATACTACTTGTGTAAGTGGTAATGAATAATGACTAATGAGTACTGCATGGATGAAATATAGAATATTAATTTTACAAAAATAGGTGTTCATTGCAAAGTCAAAGTCTTTTCAATATATGAAAAAAAGAACTAGTACTGCTAAAACGTCAGAAGCTTGGCACTGCAACTTTTAGAATTTCTGTAGTACAAAAATAGGTGTTCATTGCAACTTTCATTGCAAACATATATTGATAAATACCTGTTTGCAATGAACACCTACTTTTGTACATAGGTGTTCAAGAACTTTCTAAAAATGTGTTGTGTTTGCTGGCCTAAGACTGCTATTCAGGAAGGGGCTGGAGGCATGGGATTTAGGGAAACACAGAAATTTAACCAGACTATGTTGGCTAAACAAGGATGGAGGCTTTTGACCCATCCTGGGTCTCTCTACGACAAGGTAATCCGTGGCAAGTACTACCACAATAAAGGGTTCCTGGAGGCTGGCAAAAAGAGGAACTCCTCCCATGTTTGGCGGGCTATTCTCTTTGGCAGGGAAGGCCTCATGAAGGGCCTATCTTCTGGAGCTAATGTGGTGAAGGCTGAGGAACTGATAAAAGAGGGCATGACTGAGTGGGATATGCCAAAAAATTGTAGCTAACTTCAGTGAGTCAGACGTGAATGCTATTGGTTGTATCCCCCTGGGTAAATGCTTTGAAGATTACTGGGATTGGTCTCATGAGAAGAATAGTTGTTTCTCTGTTTGCTCTGCTGTCTATGAATCTCTATCTCTATTAAGAAAATACATAAGGTTCCCTTTCCTGCCATCTGACCACGTTCTGCCGAGGTTTCATCCTCCACTCCGTCTAACGTACGCGAAAAAACATCCCCACGCCCTCTCCTCGCACCCACGCCGTACGCCGCCACCCTCTTCCACCCATCGTCGCCGCCCCTTATGAGCTATCTCCTTACTCCCCGCCACCACCATCCATTCCCGCGGGCCCCTTCTTCCCTCTCTGTCATATAGTTTCTTAGCATATAGAATAACCAAGGCAATTTCCCTGAACTGTTCATTGGCCAGTGAAAATCCTGAATGGAACGAACTTTTGGGCCCACATATGCCTTTCTACCAGACATAACGTGTAGAAGATATCCGACTTTATCTTCATCAGTCCAAGTATCAGGATAAGACTGAAGCTTTTTAGAACTAGCAAATCCTATGCACTGGAAAAATCTTGAAGTATCAGGATGAATAACACTTGTAGCACCAATTTGAACACAGTCTTGCATGACACCTCTCAACTGCTCCCAAATTAAATCCTCATGAGACAATCTATCAGATTCATTCCAAAATTCCACCACTACATTGAAAAGACAACTTTTCGGTGACAAATTAAAACAAATTAACTTTGAGCTGTAGACAGATAGCAGTATGTCCTAGACTGTGGCAAAAGATTGCACTGAGTTGTCCTAGTTTATTTACTCCCTCCGTCCCAAAATTCTTGTCTTAGATTTGTCTAAATACGGATGTATCAAGTCACATTTTAGTATTAGATACATCCGTATCTAGACAAATCTAAGACAAGAATTTTGGGACGGAGGGAGTATTAAGTATTGGTAGCATAGTCGGTTTGGCTAGTCCTATAAAAGGACATGTACCCCTGTTTGTAGAAGTAAGCTTGTGCTACTGATATAAACCTACAGAGCTACATAGTAATTCCTTGTGTGCATGTGTGTGTGAGAAAACAGTGAGTGAATCCTGGTTTGAGAACCTAGCAGTTCTAACAATTGGCATCAGCGCCCTGTGTATTAGCTTGAGTGAGATATGGAAAAAGAAGAGATTGCTTCCCTTAGATATCCTATGCTCACAAAGAGCAACTACCTAGCATGGTCCATCAAAACGAAGGTGTCCATGCTGGGGACGGCTCGCAGGAATCGGTTGACGATTTTGCTGCCCGGTTGACGACCATCGTCAATAAGATCAGGGCACTCGGTGAGAAGTTTGAGGAGACTTGCGCTGTCAAGAAGTTCCTGCGAGCCGTCCCCAGCAAGTTTCTCCAAATTGCTTCCACTATTGAACAATTTAGTGACCTCAAAAGTCAAAACCATGACGGTGGAAGAGATTATTCGACGATTGAAGGCACATGAGCCTCTAGGAGGAATGGGTGATGCTGGCCAGGAGCACTTGCTGCGCTGAGTGGGATTCCAAGTTCAAGAGGTATGGAGGCAGCAACGCTCTGGCGAGAAAAACCGCAAGTTTGATAAGGCAAAGGTTCGCTGCTACAATAGTGATGACTATGGGCAGTGGCGATTCTAGTAGGTAGCTTTAACAGGCTGAAGCCTGCCCTAAAAAAACTTTTTTTTTGCTACTACTCTAGATACAGCCCATGTACAGGACAGATACAAAATAGAAAAAGGTGCTTCCTAGAGGAGTCGAACTCGAATAGATATAGCTACGTAACAGCCAGATAACTAACTCGCTTAACTCACATGCTTGTCAAAATGGAAAAACTGCCATATGTGATTCCTTGCTACTACGTTATTAGTACATATAATATCTTTTTTATGCCAAAAAAACAAACACTAACTCTTCTTGGTATGCATGAACGTGGTATTTTTTCCAATCCTAAAAATTTCAATAAATACTACATGTGCCCATTTGTAATCTGGGAAAATGTGAGCTTATTTGTACAACACGATTGAGAGATAATGGCTATTTTAGTAGATAGAACCAATTTTTTGTTCAAAATTTTATATTTTTGAAAAAAATGGCAAACAATTCCAGTAAACAGTACATGTTCCCGTTAGTAATTTGGAAATTTTTGGGCTTAACAGTGTTTAGTTTACATGACGTTAACTTTGAGCCCACCCTCTATTCTCTTCCTGGATTCGCCACTGACTACGGGCATTTCTCCAAGGAGTGCCGCAAGCCAAGGAAAGAAAGCAATGCAGAGGCGTATTTTTCTCAAGCATGTGCAGAAGATGAAACAACCTTGTTCTGATTGAGCAAGGAGTTGTCCGGTATATTGTGTCGCCGGCAACGAGGAGGTAGTGCACCCGTAAGTTGTGCCACCGGTGGCACAAGTCTGTGTTCTTGTGTAAGTTGCGTCCACGAGACACTGTGTGTGGTTATGTGAGTCCTTGTGCTAGATGTGCCCACAAAATCACATGTGTGATCAAGATCTTGTGTCAGTTGTGTCCACAAAAATCGCGTGTGTGATCAAGATCTTGTGTCAGTTGTGTCCACAAGATGCATCTTGTGAGTTACGTCCACAAGAAGTTGAATTCTCGTGTCAGCTGCGTCCACTGAGATAATAGTCTTGTATTAGGTGCGTCTACATGACAACATGTTTCTTGTGTTAGTTGTGTCCACAAGAAACAGAGTTCTTGTTAGATGCGACCACTAGAAAATGTGTGTGGATTCGTCAAGGGGATGCCATATGCAGCAGATGTGATCATGCAGTATCAGATGCCCATCCCAGATATGCAAGAGCAAAGAAGACCCGTACAAGTGAGTTAATATGACAAGATTAGAGGGAGAATGTTATTGTTGATCTTTGTCATGGTCAGTTATGTGAAAGTTGTATCATGGCATGCACAATTACCCAGCTATGCATATGTCAGCAATGAGCAGAAGCTAGACCCTTCAGATACATGATATAGCTGTCAGTAGTAAAAAGCAAAGTCTAATTTGACTTTGTTGTAATAGACATATGGCACAGTATGTCCTAGACTGCAGTATAAACTTGCACTGAGCTGTCCTAGCTTCGCTATTGGTAACATAGTTGGTTTGGCCGCATGTATCCCTGTTTGTAGAATTAAGCTTGTGCTAATATAAACCTATACAGTTTCGTTCTAATTCCTTGTGTGCATGTGTGTGAGAAAACAATGAGTGATCTTGATTTGAGAACAGTTCTAACATTATACTTCAATGTCAAGATGGAAAAAGAAGGAAATTGCAGAGACTTTGTTTAGTATACGTACCTTCAGAGATGAGAATTTTCACAGTTGGGGATGCATGATTAACAAGGTAAATATCGGCCAGTCTGATAGATTTAGGGTAGATTCCAATTTTAAACATACTTTCCAGAACATCACACATGCCGCTGCCAGAAAAAATATGTCAGGAACATCTAGAGGCTAAAAGAAAAACAATGCACTTATACATAACACAACATCACACATGCCGCTGTGAGAAGAACATATATAGAGGCCCGAGAAAGAACAGAATAATGCACCAATGCGTAACTTACATAGCCATTTTTCTAAAGACCTTCGAAAGCTTGCTACTCATATAGGTTGACTCAAATGCCTTCAACTTTCGTCCTCCACGTCGTACTTTCAACAACCAGCTTCTTAGAGTTTGATCCACCGAGGACAGGACCATGCATCCATTACCATGTTTATCCAAATAGAAATTTTCAACAGAAACAATGTTCAAATACCTGAAGTTACTGAGAACTGAATATGACATGAAGTTCGAGTGCTCCTTGACCATGCACTCAATTTCAAGTGGCCCAACTTTATACACCGCCCGATGTAAATCTGTCTCTGAGTTGTTGTTCTCCTTAACTGACACAGTAAATACACCCTCAAATGAAGTTTTCAGATACACACCCGTCTAATCTTCCATGTAGCCCATAGCTACAAAATTAGTCAAAGGTTATTATTAGTATATCAGAACAGCTTGTGACATAATCAATTGAACAGTATTGGCATGATCAATCCCCGAAAAATTAGTGAGAGGTGAAGGTGAGATATATATTTTCATGGTATTTTAAACATACAAGCAGGTGTAGGTAATTTTGAGCACAGTTGTGCCGAATTCACCTGGTATTTTAAACATACAAGCAGGTGTAGGTAATTTTGAGCACAGTTGTGCCGAATTCACCTGTAGCTACCGTAATATAGTTTTTCTAACCATAATATAGGAAGTAGACCTTTCAACCAGAGCGCTTAACAATAATAACATCATGAGTGGTTTTATAGAAATGTGAAGTACCTTAAAATGAAGTTTTGTTGCTGACCAAGCCTTCTGGTTGAGATCCTTGGGACTTAAAAACTTGAACAATAACCTCCTCAGCACAATAAGTCCCAGGAAACCTTAACATAATATAACCAAACGTGAGTTGAAACAAGCAAATCATACATACAAGAGGCTGGAAAGAAATAGGGCGCCCCCATAAAAGTAAGAGCAATAAGAGCAAATCATATTCCACTAAAGATCAGCCAAGGAAGAGCAAGGAGAGGCGCAGGAAAATAACAACATGACCATAAAAGGAAAGGAAGACAACCGGCCATAGGCCAAGGTTGGCCCAGCGTAGATGCAGAAGGAAGGCACAAACAAATGGATTAAACTACGGGCACAGAGAGCAGGCAACATGCAAAGCACAGGGTAATAATCATGTCCAATACAGAATGAAAGAAAGAAGCACGACATATCAAATAACATAACTATATACTACCTCCATTCCAAAATATAAGATGTTTTAGTAGGCTATAAACTAGCCAACCAAAACGTCTTATATATTGGAACGGAGGTAGTAGAACGCATGGACGCGATGAAGTGTGAATACAATAAAGGCCGGTCAAACTGCGGCTGCAGCTAGCAGCGCTGGAAAGAACCTCTGGATTTTACGGATGCAACGCCAAGGCGTCCGAATCTCAAATCCCTCTCAGCACGTACGTGGTAAATGGGCCGGCCCATGTAGTTTTTTTTTAGTTTTGCAAACTTTTTCCTAAATTCCATGAGATTTTATTTTCAAATTTACAAACTTCTTTCAATTTTTGTGAACTTTTTTAATTCACAAACTTCCTTTGAATTTGCACCATTTTTAATTCCGTGCTTTTTTTTGCATGTTCGTGAACTTCTTTCAATTTTTGTGAACTTTTTTAACTCGCAAACTTCCTTTGAATTTGTGATTTTTTTAATCCGCTGACTTCTAATTGGGAAGAGAGAGAGAGAGAGAGGATGTCATCTAGCTACTGCTATGGACACTAA
>NC_041380.1:19500567-19521267 GCF_002162155.2 Triticum dicoccoides
TGACAAACCCATGAAGAGATGAACCCGAAGGCTTGGCGCATACTCCAAGACTTAGAGACCATCTATGATGCGATTACCTTAGATATAACTAGCCTTTGGGTAAACCCTAGACCTCCTAGTATCTATATAAACCAAGGGGTAGGACTTGTAGATGAGAGAGGGACTCGTACACACGATCTCGTGGTAGATCAACATGTACTCTGTACCCTTCGAAATCAATACAATCAAAGGAGGACATAGTGTATTATCTCTTCAAGAGAGCCCGAACCTGGGTAAAATCTTGTGTCTCTGTTACCATTGTTCCAAGGCTACCCATCGGGACCCCCTACTCGAAATCGGGTGGATTTAGTTCCACCATTAGTGGCCCATGCAGGAAGATCCTCGACGACGAGAGGAAGCAGCGAAACCTCGGGGCCTCGTGGCTGCAATGCCGAAGAAGAAGAAGAAGAAGAAGAAGATGATGGATCCTCGCGAGGGGGATTTGGGAAGCAAGGAAGTAGCGCGAGAAGCCGCCGCGCCGCTCCGCTCCGCCGCTCCCGTCCCGTCGTCCCCTCCACTCTCCTCTCCTATCCTCCTCTCTTTCTTTTTTCTTTTCTTTTGAGGATCCTCTCTTGCTCTCCTCCCTCTCTCTTCTTCTCTCTGCAGCACCGTGGGCTACCTCCTCCTTCTGAGTTCTGACCAGGCCAACCCTGAAGGTTGCGGCCCACTCTATCCAGTCTGGGCCTAGAAAAACAAATACCTCCTCCTATTAGGCAGGTTTGAAATAGCATGCGTATTTTTCCTCTAGCTAGGGTTTGCTTCTCCCAGAAGGCGACTCTGTCGCCACCGTCGAGTTTTTGACCTTCCCTCCTCCGATCCCCCTGGCTTCTTGGATTGAGATCGCGAATCCCGATATGGGCTCAGGGCAGAGAAGAGAGATAGGGCCCCCCCTGTTTTACTGCCCGATCTGAGTTTTCTTCTCGGGTAAGGTTTTGTCTAATATGGCGGCAGATGGATCTGGAGGTGCTTCTGGATCAAACTCTGCAACCGAGGTGGAGCGGATGATGGCCAAACTTGGCCTTCGGGAAGAAGATTTTGATGATGTTGTGTATGATGAGAAAGATGTGCCGCCAGATGCAGCAAGGTGGGTAGCTCTTGCTCGGGTACACATTGATAAGCCGTATAGCCAATCGTGGTTCTTCAAGAACATGCGAGCTGCATGGGATCTACCGCATGATGTGAAGTTCCGCCCTCTGGAGGACAATATGTATTCTCTGCAATTCTCTTGTCTTGGTGACTGGGAACGTGTCATGCAAGAAGGCCCATGGAACTTCAGAGGCAACGCAGTGGTGCTTGTTCCTTAGGATGGTGTCATGAAACTGTTGGGGAACGTAGTAATTTCAAAAATTTCCTACGCACACGCAAGATCATGGTGATGCATAACAACGAGTGGGGAGAGTGTTGTTTACGTACCCTCGTAGACCGGAAGCGGAAGCGTTAGCACAACGCGGTTAATGTAGTCGTACGTCTTCACGGCCCGACCGATCAAGCACCGAAACTACGGCACCTCCGAGTTCTAGCACACGTTCAGCTCGAGGACGATCCCCGGACTCCGATCCAGCAAAGTGTCGGGGAAGAGTTCCGTCAGCACGACGGCGTGGTGACGATCTTGATGTTCTACCGTCGCAGGGCTTCGCCTAAGCACTGCTACAATATTATCGAGGAGTATGGTGGAAGGGGGCACCGCACACGGCTAAGAAAACGATCACGTGGATCAACTTGTGTGTCCATGGGGTGCCCCCTGCCCCCGTATATAAAGCAGCAAGGGGGGAGGAGGCCGGCCCTAGGAGGGGCGCGCCAGGGGAGTAGGATTCCTAACTCCTAGTTGGAGTAGGTTTCCTTCTTTCCTAGTCCAACTAGGGGAAGGGGGGGAAAGGGGGGAAGAGGGGAAGGAAGGGAGAGAGGGGCCGCGCCCCAAACCCCTTGTCCAATTCAGACTGGGCTTGGGAGGGGCGCGCGCCACCTCCTGGTCCTTCCCACTAAGGCACATTAAGGTCCATTGCTTCTTCCTCGTATTCCCGTAACTCCCCGGTACCTCCGAAAATACCCGAATCACTCGGAACCTTTACGATGTCCGAATATAGTCGTCCAATATATCGGTATTTACGTCTCGACCATTTCGAGACTCCTCGTCATGTCCCCGATCTCATCCGGGACTCCGAACTCCTTCGGTACATCAAAATATATAAACTCATAATGAAACTGTCATCGAAACCTTAAGCGTGCGGACCCTACGGGTTCGAGAACAATGTAGACATGACCGAGACACGTCTCCGGTCAATAACCAATAGCGGAACCTGGATGCTCATATTGGCTCCCACATATTCTATGAAGATCTTTATCGGTCAGACCGCATAACAACATACGTTGTTCCCTTTGTCATCGGTATGTTACTTGCCTGAGATTCGATCGTCGGTATCTTAATACCTAGTTCAATCTCGTTACCGGCAAGTCTCTTTACTCGTTCCGTAATACATCATCTCGCAACTAACTCATTAGTTGCAATACTTGCAAGGCTTAAGTGATGTGCATTACCGAGAGGGCCTAGAGATACCTCTCCGACAATCGGAGTGACAAATCCTAATCTCGAAATACGTCAACCCAACATGTACCTTTGGAGACACCTATAGAGCTCCTTTATAATCACCCAGTTACGTTGTGACGTTTGGTAGCACACAAAGTGTTCCTCCGGCAAACGGGAGTTGCATAATCTCATAGTCATAAGAACATGTATAAGTCATGAAGAAAGCAATAGCAACATACTAAACGATCGAGTGCTAAGCTAACGGAATGGGTCAAGTCAATCACATCATTCTCCTAATGATGTGATCACATTAATCAAATAACAACTCTTTGTCTATGGTTAGGAAACATAACCATCTTTGATTAACGAGCTAGTTAAGTAGAGGCATACTAGTGACACTCTGTTTGTCTATGTATTCACACATGTATTATGTTTCCGGTTAATACAATTCTAGCATGAATAATAAACATTTATCATGAAATAAGGAAATAAATAATAACTTTATTATTGCCTCTAGGGCATATTTCCTTCAGTCTCCCACTTGCACTAGAGTCAATAATCTAGTTTACATTGCCATGTGATTTAACACCAATAGTTCACATCATTATGTGACCAACACTCAAAGGGTTTACTAGAGTCAATAATCTAGTTCACATCGCTATGTGATTAACACCCAAAGAGTACTAAGGTGTGATCATGTTTTGCCTGTGAGAGAAGTTTAGTCAATGGGTCTGCCATATTCAGATCCGTATGTATTTTGCAAATTTCTATGTCAACAGTTCTCTGCACGGAGCTACTCTAGCTAATTGCTCCCACTTTCAATATGCATCCAGATTGAGACTTAGAATCATCTGGATCAGTGTCAAAGTTTGCATCGACATAACCCTTTACGACGAACCTTTTTTCACCTCCATAATCGAGAAACATATCCTTATTCCACTAAGGATAATTTTGACCGCTGTCCAGTGATCTACTCCTAGATCACTATTGTACTCCCTTGCCAACATCAGTGTAGGGTATACAATAGATCTGGTACACATCATGACATACTTTATAGAACCTATGGCTGAGGTATAGGGAATGACTTTCATTCTCTTTCTATCTTCTGCCGTGGTCGGGTTTTGAGTCTTACTCAATTTCACACCTTGTAACATAGGCAAGAACTCTTTCTTTGACTGTTCCATTTTGAACTACTTCAAAATCTTGTCAAGGTATGTACTCATTGAAAAAACTTATCAAGCGTCTTGATCTATCTCTATAGATCTTGTTGCTCAATATGTAAGCAGCTTCACCGAGGTTTTCTTTGAAAAAATCCTTTCAAACACTCCTTTATGCTTTGCAGAATAATTCTACATTATTTCCGATCAACAATATGTCATTCACATATACTTATCAGGAATGATGTAGTGCTCCCACTCACTTTCTTGTAAATACAGGCTTCACCGCAAGTCTGTATAAAACTATATGCTTTGATCAACTTATCAAAGCGTATATTCCAACTCCGAGATGCTTGCACCAGTCCATAGATGGATCGCCGGAGCTTGCATATTTAGTTAACACCTTTAGGATCGGCAAAACCTTCTAGTTGCATCGTATACAACTCCTTTTTAATAAATCCATTAAGGAATGCAGTTTTGTTTATCCATTTGCCAAATTTCATAAAATGCGGCAATTGCTAACATGATTCGGACAGACTTAAGCATAGATACGAGTGAGAAACTCTCATCGTAGTCAACACCTTGAACTTGTCGAAAACCTTTTTGCGACAATTCTAGCTTTGTAGATAGTAACACTACTATCAGCGTCTGTCTTCCTCTTGAAGATCCATTTATTTTCTATGGCTTGCCGATCATCGGGAAAATCCATCAAAGTCCATACTTTGTTCTCATACATGGATCATATCTCAGATTTCATGGCCTCAAACCATTTCGCGGAATCTGGGCTCATCATCGCTTCCTCATAGTTCGCAAGTTCGTCATGGTCTAGTAACATGACTTCTAGAACAGGATTACCGTACCACTCTGGTGCGGATCTCACTCTGGTTTACCTACGAGATTCGGTAGTAACTTGATCTGAAGTTACATGATCATCATCATTAGCTTCCTCACTAATTGGTGTAGTAGTCACAAGAACAGATTTCTGTGATGAACTACTTTCCAATAAGGGAGAAGGTACAATTATCTTATCAAGTTTTCTACTTTCCTCCCACTCACTTCTTTCGAGAGAAACTCCTTCTCTGGAAAGGATACATTCTCAGCAAGGAATATCTTCCCTTCGGATCTGTGATAGAAGGTGTACCAACATTTTCTTTTGGGTATCCTATGAAGATGCACTTCTCCGATTTGGGTTTGAGCTTATCAGGATGAAACCTTTTCATATGATCATTGCAACCCCAAACTTTAAGAAACGACAACTTTGGTTTCTTGCCAAACCACAGTTCATACGGTGCCGTCTCAAAGGATTTAGATGGTGCCCTTTTTAACGTGAATGCAGCTGTCTCTAATGCATAACCCCAAAACTATAGTGGTAAATCGGTAAGAAACATCATAGATTGCACTATATCCAATAAAGTACGGTTATGACGTTCGGACACACCATTATGCTGTGGTGTTCCAGGTGGCATCAATTTGTGAAACTATTCCACATTGTTTTAATTGAAGACCAAACTCGTAACTCAAATATTCGTCTCCGCGATCAGATCGTGGAAACCTTATCTTCTTGTCATGATGATTTTCCACTTCACTTTGAAATTCTTTGAACTGTTCAAATGTTTCAGACTTATGTTTCATCAAGTAGATATACCCATATCTACTTAAATCATCTGTGAAGGTCAGAAAATAACGATACCTGCCGCGAGCCTCAACACTCATCGGATCACATACATTAGTATGTTTTATTTCCAATAAGTCAGTTGCTCGCTCCATTGTTCCAGAGAACGGCGTTTTAGTCATCTTGCCCATGAGGCATGGTTCGCAAGCATCACGTGATTCATAATCAAGTGATTCCAAAAACCCATCAGCATGGAGTTTCTTCATGCGCTTTACACCAATATGACCTAAATGGCAGTGCCACAAATAAGTTGCACTATCATTATTAATTTTGCATCTTTTGGTTTCAATATTATGAATATGTGTATCACTACAATCGAGATCCAACGAACCATTTTCATTGGGTGTGTAACCATATAAGGTTTTATTCATGTAAACAGAACAACAATTTATTCTCTTACTTAAATGAATAACCGTATTGCAATAAACATGATCAAATCATATTTATGCTCAACGCAAACACCAAATAACACTTATTTAGGTTCAACACTAATCCCGAAAGTATAGGGAGTGTGCGATGATGATCATATCAATCTTGGAACTACTTCAAACACACATCATCACCTTACCCTTAACTAGTCTCTGTTCATTCTGCAACTCCCGATTCAAGTTACTAATCTTAGCAACTAAACTAGTACCAAATACTGAGGGGTTTCTATGAACACTAGTAAAGTACACATCAATAACATGTATATCAAATATACCTTTGTTTACTTTGCCATCCTTTCTTATCCGCCAAATACTTGGGTAGTTCCGCTTCCAGTGACCAGTCCCTTTGCAGTAGAAGCACTTAGTCTCAGGCTTAGGACCAGACTTGGGCTTCTTCACTTGAGCAACAACTTGCTTGCTGTTCTTCTTGAAGTTCCCCTTTTTTCCTTTGCCCTTTTCTTGAAACTAGTGGTCTCATCAACCATCAACACTTGGTGTTTTTCTTGATTTCTACCTTCGTCAATTTCAGCATTACGAAGAGCTTGGGAATCGTTTTCGTTATCCCTTGCATATCATAGTTCATCACGAAGTTCTACTAACTTGGTGATGGTGACTAGATAATTCTGTCAATCACTATTTTATCTGGAAGATTAACTCCCACTTGATTCAAGCGATTGTAGTACCCAAACAATCTGAGCACATGCTCACTAGTTGAGCGATTCTCCTCCATCTTTTAGCTATAGAACTTGTTGGAGACTTCATATCTCTCAACTCAGGTATTTGCTTGAGATATTAACTTCAACTCCTGGAACATCTCATATGGTCCATGACGTTCAAAACATCTTTGAAGTCCCGATTCTAAGCCATTAAGCATGGTGCACTAAATTATCAAGTAGTCATCATATTGAGCTAGCCAAACATTCATAACGTCTGCATCTGCTCCTGCAATAGGTCTGTCACCTAGCGGTGCATCAAGGACATAATTCTTCTGTGCAACAATGAGGATAAACCTCAGATCACGGATCTAATCCGCATCATTGCTACTAATATATTTCAACGCAATTTTCTCTAGGAACATATCAAAATAAACATATGAAAGCAACAATGCGAGCTATTGATCTACAACATAATTTGCAAAATACTACCAGGACTTAGTTCATAATAAATTTAAGTCCAATTAATCATATTACTTAAGAACTCCCACTTAGATAGACATCCCTCTAATCATCTAAGTGATCACGTGATCCAAATCAACTAAACCATGTCCGATCATCACGTGAGATGGAGTAGTTTTCAATGGTGAACATCACTATGTTGATCATATCTATTATATGATTCACGCTCGACCTTTCGGTCTCCAGTGTTCCGAGGCCATATCTGTATATGCTAGGCTTGTCAAGTTTAACCTGAGTATTCCGCGTGTGCAACTGTTTTGCACCCGTTGTATTTGAACGTAGAGCCTATCACACCCGATCATCACGTGGTGTCTCAGCACGAAGAACATTCGCAACGGTGCATACTCAGGGAGAACACTTATACCTTGAAATTTAGTGAGAGATCATCTTATAAAGCTACTGTCGAACTAAGCAAAATAAGATGTATAAAAGATAAACATCATACGCAATCAAAATATGTGACATGATATGGTCATGATCATCTTGCGCCTTTGATCTCCATCTCCAAAGTACTGTCATGATCTATATCGTCATCGGCATGACACCATGATCTCCATCATCTTGATCTATATCAATGTGTCGTCACATGGTCGTCTCGCCAACAATTGCTCTTGCAACTATTGCTATCGCATAGCGATAAAGTAAAGCAATTATTTGGCGCTTGCATCTTATGCAATAGAGAGACAACCATAAAGATTTTGCCAGTTGCTGATAACTTCAACAAAACATGATCATCTCATACAACAACTTATATCGCATCACGTCTTGACCATATCACATCACAACATGCCCTGCAAAAACAAGTTAGACGTCCTCTACTTTGTTGTTGCAAGTTTTACGTGGCTGCTACGGGCTTAGCAATAACCAATCTTACCTACGCATCAAAACCACAATGATAGTTTGTTAAGTTGGTGTTGTTTTAACCTTCGCAAGGACCGGGCGTAGCCACACTCGGTTCAACTAAAGTTGGAGAAACTGACACCCGCCAGCCACCTGTGTGCAAAGCACGTCGGTAGACCCAGTCTCGCGTAAGCGTACGCGTAATGTCGGTCCGGGCCGCTTCATCCAACAATACCGCCGAACCAAAGTATGACATGCTGCTAAGCAGTATGACTTATATCGCCCACAACTCACTTGTGTTCTACTCGTGCATATAACATCAACACATAAAACCTAGGCACTGATACCACTGTTGGGGAACGTAGTAATTTCAAAATTTTCCTACGCACACGCAAGATCATGGTGATGCATAACAACGAGTGGGGAGAGTGTTGTCTACGTACCCTCGTAAACCGGAAGCGGAAGTGTTAGCACAACGTGGTTGATGTAGTCGTACGTCTTCACGGCCCGACCGATCAAGCACCGAAACTATGGCACCTCTGAGTTCTAGCAGACGTTCAGCTCGATGACGATCCCCGGACTCCGATCCAGCAAAGTGTCGGGGAAGAGTTCCATCAGCACGACGGCGTGGTGACGATCTTGATGTTCTACCGTCGCAGGGCTTCGCCTAAGCACTGCTACAATATTATCGAGGAGTATGGTGGAAGGGGGCACCGCACACGGCTAAAAAAACGATCACGTGGATCAACTTGTGTGTCCATGGGGTGCCCCCTGCCCCCGTATATAAAGGAGCAAGGGGGGAGGAGGCCGGCCCTAGGAGGGGCGCGCCAGGGGAGTAGGATTCCTACTCCTAGTTGGAGTAGGAATCCTCCTTCCTAGTCCAACTAGGAGAAGGGGGGAAAGGGGGGAAGAGGGGAAGGAAGGGAGAGAGGGGCCGCACCCCAAACCCCTTGTCCAATTCGGAATGGGCTTGGGAGGGGCGCGCGCCACCTCCTGGTCCTTCCCACTAAGGCCCATTATGTTGGAAATATGCCCTAGAGGCAATAATAAAAGGATTATTATTATATTTCCTTGTTCATGATAATTGTCTTTTATTCATGCTATAATTGTGTTATCCGGAAATCGTAATACATGTGTGAATAATAGACACCAACATGTCCCTAGTAAGCCTCTAGTTGACTAGCTCGTTGATCAACAGATAGTCATGGTTTCCTAACTATGGACATTGGATGTCATTGATAACGAGATCACATCATTAGGAGAATGATGTGATGGACAAGACCCAATCCTAAACATAGCACAAGATCGTATAGTTCGTTTGCTAGAGTTTTCCAATGTCAAGTATCCTTTCCTTAGACCATGAGATCGTGTAACTCCTGGATACCGTAGGAGTGCTTTGGGTGTACCAAACGTCACAACGTAACTGGGTGACTATAAAGGTATACTACGGGTATCTCCGAAAGTGTCTGTTGGGTTGACACGGATCAAGACTGGGATTTGTCACTTCGTATGACGGAGAGGTATCACTGGGCCCACTAGGTAATGCATCATCATAATGAGCTCAAAGTGACCAAGTGTCTGGTCACGGGATCATGCATTACGGTACAAGTAAAGTGACTTGCCGGTAACGAGATTGAACGAGGTATTGGGATACCGACGATCGAATCTCGGGCAAGTAACATATCGATTGACGAAGGGAATTGTATACGGGGTTGCTTGAATCCTCGACATCGTGGTTCATCCGATGAGATCATCGATGAGCATGTGGGAGCCAACATGGGTATCCAGATCCCGCTGTTGGTTATTGACCGGAGAGCGATCTCGGTCATGTCTACATGTCTCCCGAACCCGTAGGGTCTACACACTTAAGGTTCGGTGACGCTAGGGTTGTAGGGATATGTATATGCAGTAACCCGAATGTTGTTCGGAGTCCCGGATGAGATCCCGGACGTCACGAGGAGTTCCGGAATGGTCCGGAGGTAAAGAATTATATATGGGAAGTCCTGTTTCGGCCATCGGGACAAGTTTCGGGGTCACCGGTATTGTACCGGGACCACCGGAAGGGTCCCGGGGGTCCACCGGGTGGGGCCACCTATCTCGGGGGGCCACATGGGCTGTAGGGGGTGCGCCTTGGCCTACATGGGCCAAGGGCACCAGCCCCAAGAGGCCCATGCGCCTAGGGTTTCAAGGAGGGAAGAGTCCTAGGAGGGGAAGGCACCTCCTAGGTGCCTTGGGGAGGAGGGATTCCTCCCCTTGGCCGCACCCCCCTAGGAGATTAGATCTCCTAGGGCCAGCGCCCCCCCCCTTGGCCCTCCTATATATAGTGGGGAGATGGAGGACTTCTGACCTTGATCTTTGGTGCCTCCCTCTCCCTCTCCAACACATCCTCCTCCTCCATAGTGCTTGGCGAAGCCCTGCCGGAGTACTGCAGCTCCATCATCACCACGCCGTCGTGCTGCTGCTGGAGCCATCTCCCTCAACCTCTCCCCCCCCCTTGCTGGATCAAGAAGGAGGAGACGTGGCTGTTCCGTACGTGTGTTGAACGCGGAGGTGCCGTCCGTTCGGTGCTAGGATCTTCGGTGATTCGGATCACGACGAGTACGACTCCCTCATCCCCGTTCTTTGAACGCTTCCGCGCGTGATCTACAAAGGTATGTAGATGCAATCCAATCACTCGTTGCTAGATGAACTCCTAGATGGATCTTGGTGAAACCGTAGGAATTTTTTTTGTTTTCTGCAACGTTCCCCAACAGTGGCATCATGAGCTAGGTCTATGCGTAGTTCTCTTGCACGAGTAGAACACAATTTGTTGTCGGCGTTGATGTTGTCAACTTTCTTGCCGCTACTAGTCTTATCTTGCTTCAACGGTATTGTGGGATGAAGCGGCCCGGACCAACCTTACACGTACGCTTACGTGATACCGGTTCCACCGACTAACATGCACAAGTTGCATAAGGTGGCTGGCGGGTGTCTGTCTCTCCTACTTTAGTTGGAGCGGATTCGATGAAAAGGGTCCTTATGAAGGGTAAATAGAAGTTGACAAATCACGTTGTGGCTTTCACGTAGGTAAGAAAACGTTCTTGCTAGAACCCTACTTCAGCCACGTAAAACTTGCAACAACAATTAGAGGACGTCTAACTTGTTTTTGCAGCAAGTGCTTTGTGATATGATATGGCCAAAGTTGTGATGAATGATGAATGATCTATATGTGATGTATGAGATGTTCATGCTATTGTAATAGGAATCACGACTTGCATGTCGATGAGTATGACAATCGGCAGGAGCCATAGGAGTTGTCTATATTTTTTGTATGACCTGCGTGTCATTGAGAAACGCCATGTAAATTACTTTACTTTATTGCTAAACGTGTTAGCCATAGTAGTAGAAGTAATAGTTGGCGAGCAACTTCATGGAGACACGATGATGAAGATCATGATGATGGAGATCATGGTGTCATGCCGGTGACAAGATGATCATGGAGCCCCAAGATGGAGATCAAAGGAGCTATGTGATATTGGCCATATCATGTCACTATTATTATTTGATTGCATGTGATGTTTATCATGTTTTTCATCTTGTTTGCTTAGAACGACGGTAGTAAATAAGATGATCCCTCATAATAATTTCAAGAAAGTGTTCCCCCTAACTGTGCACGGTTGCGACAGTTCGTTGTTTCGAAGCACCACGTGATGATCGGGTGTGATAGATTCTAACGTTCACATACAACGGGTGTAAGACAGATTTACACATGCAAAACACTTAGGTTGACTTGACGAGCCTAGCATGTACAGACATGGCCTCGGAACACAAAAGACTGAAAGGTCGAGCATGAGTCGTATAGAAGATACGATCAACATGAAGATGTTCACCGATGTTGACTAGTCCGTCTCACGTGATGATCGGACACGGCCTAGTTAACTCGGATCAAGTTATACTTAGATGACTGGAGGGATGTTTATCTAAGTGGGAGTTCATTGAATAATTTGATTAGATGAACTTAATTATCATGAATTTAGTCTAAATTTTTTACAATATGTCTTGTAGATCAAATGGCCAATGTAGTCCTCAACTTCAACGCGTTCCTAGAGAAAACCAAGCTGAAAGATGATGGCAGCAACTACACGGACTGGGTCCGGAACCTGAGGATCATCCTCATAGCTGCCAAGAAAGATTATGTCCTACAAGCACCGCTAGGTGACGCACCTGTTCTCCCTGCAGAACAAGATGTTATGAACGCTTGACAGGCACATACCGATGACTACTCCCTCGTTCAGTGCGGCATGCTTTACAGCTTAGAGCCGGGGCTCCAAAAGCGTTTTGAGAGATACGGAGCATATGAGATGTTCGAAGAGCTGAAAATGGTTTTCCAAGCTCATGCCCGGGTCGAGAGATATCAAGTCTCCGACAAGTTCTTCAGCTGTAAGATGGAGGAAAACAGTTCTGTCAGTGAGCACATACTCACTATGTCTGGGTTACATAACCGCTTGACTCAGCTGGGAGTTAATCTCCCGGATGACGCGGTCATTGACAGAATCCTTCATTCGCTTCCACCGAGCTACAAGAGCTTTGTGATGAACTTCAATATGCAGGGGATGGAAAAGACCATTCCTGAAGTATTTGCAATGCTGAAATCAGCAGAGGTAGAAGTCAAAAAGGAACATCAAGTGTTGATGGTGAATAAAACCACTAAGTTCAAGAAAGGCAAGGGTAAGAAGAACTTCAAGAAGAACAGTAAGGGAGTTGCCGCGCCCGGCAAGCAAGCTGCCGGGAAGAAGCCAAAGAATGGACCCAAGCCCGAGACTGAGGGCTTTTATTGCAAGGAGAGTGGTCACTGGAAGCGGAACTGCCCCAAATACTTAGCGGACAAGAAGGCCGGCAAAACAAAAGGTATATGTGATATACATGTAATTGATGTGTACCTTACCAGTACTCGTAGTAGCTCCTGGGTATTTGATACCGGTGCAGTTGCTCACATTTGTAACTCAAAGCAGGAGCTGCGGAATAAGCGGAGACTGGCGAAGGACGAGGTGACGATGCGCGTCGGGAATGGTTCCAAGGTCGATGTGATCGCCGTCGGCACACTACCTCTACATTTACCTTCGGGATTAGTTTTAAACCTTAATAATTGTTATTTGGTGCCAGCTTTGAGCATGAACATTGTATCAGGATCTCGTTTAATTCGAGATGGCTACTCATTTAAATCCGAGAATAATGGTTGTTCCATTTATATGAGAGATATGTTTTATGGTCATGCTCCGATGGTGAATGGTTTATTCTTAGTGAATCTCGAGCGTAATGCTACACATATTCATAGTGTGAGTACCAAAAGATGTAAGTTTGATAATGATAGTCCCACATACTTGTGGCACTGCCGCCTTGGTCACATAGGTGTCAAACGCATGAAGAAGCTCCATGCTGATGGACTTTTAGAGTCTCTTGATTACGAATCATTTCACACGTGCGAACCATGCCTCATGGGTAAAATGACCAAGACTCCGTTCTCAGGAACAATGGAGCGAGCAACCAACTTATTGGAAATCATACATACTGATTTGTGCAGTCCAATGAGTGTTGAGGCTCGCGGTGGCTATCGTTATGATCTCACCCTCACTGATGACTTGAGTAGATATGGGTATGTCTACTTAATGAAACACAAGTCTGAGACCTTTGAAAAGTTCAAAGAATTTCAGAGTGAGGTTGAGAATCAACGTGACAGGAAAATCAAGTTCCTGCAATCAGATCGTGGAGGAGAATACTTGAGTCACGAGTTTGGTACACACTTAAGAAAATGTGGAATAGTTCCACAACTCACGCCGCCTGGAACACCTCAGCGTAATGGTGTGTCCGAACGTCGTAATCGCACTCTATTAGATATGGTGCGATCTATGATGTCTCTTGCCGATTTACCGTTATCTTTTTGGGGCTATGCTTTAGAGACTGCCGCATTCACTTTAAATAGGGCTCCGTCGAAATCCGTTGAGACGACACCGTATGAATTATAGTTTGGGAAGAAACCTAAGCTGTCATTTCTAAAAGTTTGGGGATGCGATGCTTATGTCAAGAAACTTCAACCTGAAAAGCTCGAACCCAAATCAGAACAATGCGTCTTCATAGGATACCCTAAAGAAACTATTGGGTATACCTTCTACCTCAGATCCGAAGGCAAGATCTTTGTTGCCAAGAATGGGTCCTTTCTAGAGAAAGAGTTTCTCTCGAAAGAAGTAAGTGGGAGGAAAGTAGAACTTGATGAAGTATTACCTCTTGAACCGGAAAATGGCGCAACTCAAGAAAATGTTCCTGAGGTGCCTGCACCGACTAGAGAGGAAGTTAATGATGATGATCAAGATACTTCTGATCAAGCTCCTACTGAAATTCGAAGGTCCACAAGGACACGTTCCGCACCAGAATGGTACGGCAACCCTGTCTTGGAAATCATGTTGTTAGACAACGGTGAACCTTTGAACTATGAAGAAGCGATGGCGGGCCCGGATTCCGACAAATGGCTAGAAGCCATGAAATCCGAGATAGGATCCATGTATGAAAATGAAGTATGGACTTTGACTGACTTGCCCGTTGAGCGGCGAGCCATAGAAAATAAATGGATCTTTAAAAAGAAGACAGACGCGGATGGTAATGTGACCATCTATAAAGCTCGGCTTGTCGCTAAGGGTTATCGACAAGTTCAAGGTGTTGACTATGATGAGACTTTCTCACCGGTAGCGAAGCTGAAGTCCGTCCGAATCATGTTAGCAATTGCCGCATTCTATGATTATGAGATATGGCAAATGGACATCAAAACGGCATTCCTTAATGGTTTCCTTAAGGAAGAATTGTATATGATGCAGCCAGAAGGTTTTGTCGATCCTAAGAATGCTAACAAGGTGTGCAAGCTCCAACGCTCGATTTATGGTCTGGTGCAAGCATCTCGGAGTTGGAACATTCGCTTTGATGAGATGATCAAAGCGTTTGGGTTTACGCAGACTTATGGAGAAGCCTGCATTTACAAGAAAGTGAGTGGGAGCTCTGTAGCATTTCTCATATTATATGTACATGACATACTTTTGATGGGAAATGATATAGAACTCTTGGACAGCATTAAGGCCTACTTGAATAAAAGTTTTTCAATGAAGGACCTTGGATAAGCTGCTTATATATTAGGCATCAAGATCTACAGAGATAGATCAAGACGCCTCATAGGTCTTTCACAAAGCACATACCTTGATAAGATATTGAAGAAGTTCAAGATGGATCAGTCTAAGAAGGGGTTCTTGCCTGTGTTGCAAGGTGTGAAATTGAGCTCAGCTCAATGTCCGACCACGACAGAAGATATAGAAGAGATGAGTGTCATCCCCTATGCCTCAGCCATAGGTTATATTATGTATGCCATGCTGTGTACCAGACCTGATGTAAACCTTGCCGTAAGTTTGGTAGGAAGGTACCAAAGTAATCCCGGCAAGGAACACTGGACAACGGTCAAGAATATCCTGAAGTACCTGAAAAGGACTAAGGAAATGTTTCTCGTCTATGGAGGTGACGAAGAGCTCGTCGTAAAAGGTTACGTCGACGCTAGCTTCAACACAGATCTGGATGACTCAAAGTCACAAACCGGATACGTGTATATTTTGAATGGTGGGGCAGTAAGCTGGTGCAGTTGCAAGCAGAGCGTCGTGGCGGGATCTACATGTGAAGCGGAATACATGGCAGCCTCGGAGGCAGCACATGAAGCAATTTAGGTGAAGGAGTTCATCACCGACCTAGGAGTCATACCCAATGCGTCGGGGCGAATCAAACTCTTCTGTGACAACACTGGAGCTATTGCACTTGCCAAGCCCAGGTTTCACAAGAAGACCAGGCACATCAAGCGTCGCTTCAACTCCATTCGTGAAAATGTTCAAGATGGAGACATAGATATTTGTAAAGTACATACGGACCTGAATGTAGCAGATCCGTTGACTAAACCTCTCCCTAGAGCAAAACATGATCAACACCAGAATTCCATGGGTGTTCGATTCATCACAATGTAACTAGATTATTGACTCTAGTGCAAGTGGGAGACTGTTGGAAATATGCCCTAGAGGAAATAATAAAAGGATTATTATTATATTTCCTTGTTCATGATAATTGCCTTTTATTCATGCTATAATTGTGTTATCCGAAAATCGTAATACATGTGTGAATAATAGACACCAACATGTCCCTAGTAAGCCTCTAGTTGACTAGCTCGTTGATCAACAGATAGTCATGGTTTCCTGACTATGGACATTGGATGTCATTGATAACGAGATCACATCATTAGGAGAATGATGTGATGGACAAGACCCAATCCTAAACATAGCACAAGATCGTATAGTTCGTTTGCTAGAGTTTTCCAATGTCAGGTATCCTTTCCTTAGACCATGAGATCGTGTAACTCCTGGATACCGTAGGAGTGCTTTGGGTGTACCAAAAGTCACAACGTAACTGGGTGACTATAAAGGTATACTACGGGTATCTCCGAAAGTGTCTGTTGGGTTGACACGGATCAAGACTGGGATTTGTCACTCCGTATGACGAAGAGGTATCACTGGGCCCACTCGGTAATGCATCATCATAATGAGCTCAAAGTGACCAAGTGTCTGGTCACGGGATCATGCATTATGGTACGAGTAAAGTGACTTGCCGGTAACGAGATTGAACGAGGTATTGGGATACCGACGATCGAATCTCGGGCAAGTAACATATCGATTGACGAAGGGAATTGTATACGGGGTTGCTTGAATCCTCGACATCGTGGTTCATCCGATGAGATCATCGAGGAGCATGTGGGAGGCAACATGGGTATCCAGATCCCGCTGTTGGTTATTGACCGGAGAACGATCTCGGTCATGTCTACATGTCTCCTGAACCCGTAGGGTCTACACACTTAAGGTTCGGTGACGCTAGGGTTGTAGGGATATGTATATGCAGTAACCCGAATGTTGTTCAGATTCCCAGATGAGATCCCGGACGTCACGAGGAGTTCTAGAATGGTCCGGTGGTAAAGAATTATATATGGGAAGTCCTGTTTCGGCCATCGGGACAAGTTTCGGAGTCACCGGTATTGTACCGGGACCACCGGAAGGGTCCCGGGGGTCCACCGGGTGGGGCCACCTGTCCCGAGGGGCCACATGGGCTGTAGGGGGTGCGCCTTGGCCTACATGGGCCAAGGGCACCAGCCCCAAGAGGCCCATGCGCCTAGGGTTTCAAGGAGGGAAGAGTCCTAGGAGGGGAAGGCACCTCCTAGGTGCCTTGGGGAGGAGGGATTCCTCCCCTTGGCCGCACCCCCTAGGAGATTAGATCTCCTAGGGCCGGCGCCCCCCCCCTTGGCCCTCCTATATATAGTGGGGAGATGGAGGACTTATGACCTTGATCTTTGGTGCCTCCCTCTCCCTCTCCAAAACATCCTCCTCCTCCATAGTGCTTGGCGAAGCCCTGCCGGAGTACTGCAGCTCCATCATCACCACGCCGTCGTGCTGCTGCTGGAGCCATCTCCCTCAACCTCTCCCCCCCCTTGATGGATCAAGAAGGAGGAGATGTGGCTGTTCCGTACGTGTGTTGAACGCGGAGGTGCCGTCCGTTCGGTGCTGGGATCTTTGGTGATTCGGATCACGACGAGTACGACTCCCTCATCCCCGTTCTTTGAACGCTTCCGCGCGTGATCTACAAAGGTATGTAGATGCAATCCAATCACTCGTTGCTAGATGAACTCCTAGATGGATCTTGGTGAAACCGTAGGAAATTTTTTTGTTTTCTGCAACGTTCCCCAACACATTAAGGCCCATTGCTTCATCCTCGTATTCCCGTAACTCCCCGGTACCTTCGAAAATACCCGAATCACTCGGAACCTTTCTGATGTCCGAATATAGTCGTCCAATATATCGATATTTACGTCTCAACCATTTCGAGACTCCTCGTCATGTCCCCGATCTCATCCGGGACTCCGAACTCCTTCGGTACATCAAAATATATAAACTCATAATGAAACTGTTATCAAAACCTTAAGCGTGCGGACCCTACGGGTTCGAGAACAATGTAGACATGACCGAGACACGTGTCCGGTCAATAACGAATAGCGGAATCTGGATGCTCATATTGGCCCCCACATATTCTACGAAGATCTTTATCGGTCAGACCGCACAACAACATACGTTGTTCCCTTTGTCATCGGTATGTTACTTGCCCGAGATTCGATCGTCGGTATCTTAATACCTAGTTCAATCTCGTTACCGGCAAGTCTCTTTACTCGTTCCGTAATACATCATCTCGCAACTAACTCATTAGTTGCAATGCTTGCAAGGCTTAAGTGATGTGCATTACCGAGAGGGCCCAGAGATACCTCTCCGACAATCGGAGTGACAAATCCTAATATCGAAATACGTCAACCCAACATGTACCTTTGGAGACACCTGTAGAGCTCCTTTATAATCACCCAGTTACGTTGTGACGTTTGGTAGCACACAAAGTGTTCCTCCGGCAAACGGGAGTTGCATAATCTCATAGTCATAGGAACATGTATAAGTCATGAAGAAAGCAATAGCAACATACTAAATGATCGAGTGCTAAGCTAACGGAATGGGTCAAGTCAATCACATCATTCTCCTAATGATGTGATCCCGTTAATCAAATAACAACTCTTTGTCTATGGTTAGGAAACATAACCATATTTGATTAACGAGCTAGTCAAGTAGAGGCATACTAGTGACACTCTGTTTGTCTATGTATTCACACATGTATTATGTTTCCGGTTAATACAATTCTAGCATGTATAATAAACATTTATCATGAAATAAGGAAATAAATAATAACTTTACTATTGCCTCTAGAGCATATTTCCTTCAGAAACCAACTATGGTCAAGCTAGATACGATTGATATCTGGATACAGATTCATGATGTTCCTGACAAATATGCACACTTGGTGGGGGCACTAGCAGCCAGGGTAGGAGAAGTTCTCTTTACAGAGCCAATCACCCAGGATTTTGCCGGCAACTTCTACCGTGTATGGGTGAAGATCAATGTCTACAAACCTCTGAAGAACGTTGTTTCAATGATTCGTGGGGGGGGGGGAGACAGATCTATTTGGTGAAGTATGAAAGACTCCCGGATTGGTGCGCTGTCTGTGGGCACCTAGGTCATGTTTTCAAAGAGCATGGTAATGGCATACATGCCCCTTCGGCCCTTTTCTTCAAGGATCTCAGGGCAACCTGGAACATGCGTGTGGGAATGGGCCCAGGAGGTGGCCGAGGTCGTGGTTGTCGCGGTGGCCGGCGAGGAGGACGAGTTGGAGGGCATCCCAATGAAAGGGCTAATGAGCAGACTGAAGATCCCACCAGTGATGATCTAGATATAGATCTGGAGATGCAGCAGGCCGATGAGAACAGGAAACGCTCGGCTAATGTGTCGGAACCTTTGAGTGCAACGGGAGCTCCTGTGCTAGCAGGTAATGCTCTACTAGCCCTGCCTCCACCAGCGGTGCCGGCCAGTCCATCATCAAAGCAGGACCCGAAGAGGAAGAAGACCAATGCAGAGAAGAATGATGGGAAGAAAGGACCAGCAAGTGATAAATAGATTGAAGCAAAATCGACGACCTCCCGAGGGGAGGATCGCCGCGCACAATGAATCTCCTCTATTGGAATTGCCGTGGTGTGGGCAAAGCTGCGACAATTCATGAGCTTCGCGAGCTGCGAAGCAATTTTCCCCGACCGTGTTATGCATAGTAGAAACACAAATATCAAAAGCACGTTTTGCTGGTACTTTAGGTTTTAATAACTCTGATGTTGTTGGTAGTTCGGGTCGTAGTGGAGGAATTGGTGTTTTTTGGAAAGATGGAATAAAGCTTGATGTTTTCGGCTACTCTTGAGTATCACGTTGATGCAAAAGTCTCTATTCCGAATTGTGCAGATTGGAGACTAACATGTGTATACGGCGAGGCACAAGTTGGAGAGAGATACAAGACTTGGGACTTGATCAAATCTTTGGCTGCTGCAAGAAACTTACCATGGCTATGATTTGGTGATTTTAATGAAGTACTGCATCAACATGAACACTTTGTAACTGGCCAGCGTAGGTTCTCTCAAATCTAGGGCTTTCCAGGGGCAATGGATGTGTGCGCTCTTCAGGATTTGGGCTACCTGGGGAAACCTTGGACTTTCGAGAAGAAGACGGCAGGAGGAGGTTACTGTCGAGTTCGTCTAGATCGAGCTATGGCAAGCTCGGAATGGATGTCTCTATATCCCCATGCGAGTCTGCTACACGAGACAGCAGCGACCTCACACCACTGCCCCATCAGATTGCTGTTGGAGCCTGATGCTCCGGTGCAAGTGAAGCAAAGATTGTTCAGATATGAGATGTACTGGGAGAAACATGCTGAGTTTGGCTCATCCCTCAAGGGCATGTGGACGGGGGCGCCGGAAGGGCATACTGTAACCCAGCTGAGTAAAAAACTGAACGACCTATCATCATCCTTGCAACAGTGGAGTGGGGAAACCATAAGCAATATTGGGAGAGAGATTAAAAAACTCAAAAAGGAGCTGGCTACTGATACGTCTCCAACGTATCTATAATTTTTTATTGTTCCATGCTATATTATATCCTGTTTTGGACATTATTGGGCTTTATTATACACTTTTATATTATTTTTGGGACTAACCTATTAACTGGAGGCCCAGCCCAGAATTGCTATTTTTGCCTATTTCAGAGTTTCGCAGAAAAAGAATATCAAACGGAGTCCAAACGGAATGAAACCTTCGGGAACATGATTTTTGGAAAGAACATGATTCAGAGGACTTGGACCCTACGTAAGACATCAACCAGGAAGGCACGAGATAGGGGGGCGCGCCTACCCCCCC
>NC_041380.1:19521523-19567800 GCF_002162155.2 Triticum dicoccoides
TAGGCGCGCCCTCCACCCTCATGGGGCCCACGTTGCTCCACCGACGTACTTCTTCCTCCTATATATACCTACGTACCCCCAAACTACCAGATACAGAGCCAAAACCCTAATTCCACCACCGTAACTTTCTGTATCCATGAGATCCCATCTTGGGGCCTTTTGCGGGGCTCCGCCGGAGGGGGCATCGATCACGGAGGGCTTCTACATCAACACCATAGCCTCTCCGATGAAGTGTGAGTAGTTTACTTCAGACCTTCGGGTCCATAGTTATTAGCTAGATGGCTTCTTCTCTCTTTTTGGATCTCAATACAAAGTTCTCCCCTCTCTTGTGGAGATCTGTTCGATGTAATCTTCTTTTTGCGGTGTGTTTGTTGAGACCGATGAATTGTGGGTTTATGATCAAGTTTATCTATGAACAATATTTGAATCTTCTTTGAATTCTTTTATGTATGTTTGCTTATCTTTGCAAGTCTCTTCGAATTATCAGTTTGATTTGGCCTACTAGCTTGATCTTTCTTGCAATGGGAGAAGTGCTTAGCTTTGGGTTCAATCTTGCGGTGTCCTTTCCCAGTGACAGTAGGGGCAGCAAGGCACGTATTGTATTGTTGCCATCGATGATAACAAGATGGGGTTTATATCATATTGCATGAGTTTATCCCTCTACATCATGTCATCTTGCTTAAAGCGTTACTCTGTTCTCTTGAACTTAATACTCTAGATGCATGTTGGATAGCGGTCGATGTGTGGAGTAATAGTAGTAGATGCAGGCAGGAGTCGGTCTACTTGTCTCGGACGTGATGCCTATATACATGATCATACCTAGATATTCTCATAACTATGCTCAATTCTGTCAATTGCTCAACATTAATTTGTTTACCCACCATAATACTTATGCTCTCAAGAGAAGCCACTAGTGAAACCTATGGCCCCGGGGTCTATTTTCCATCATATTAATCTTCCGTCAACAAGCTATTTCCTTTTCCGTTTATTTTGCTTTCTTTACTTTGCATCTTTATCATAAAAAAACCAAAAATATTATCTTATCATATCTATCAGATCTCACTTTCATAAGTGACCGTGAAGGGGTTGACAACCCCTTTATTGCGTTGGTTGCGAGGATTTTATTTGTTTGTGTAGGTGCTAGGGACTCGCGCGTGGCCTCCTACTGGATTGATACCTTGGTTCTCAAAAACTAAGGGAAATACTTACGCTACTTTGCTACATCATCCTTTCCTCTTCAAGGGAAAACCAACGCAGTGCTCAAGAGGTAGCAAGAAGGATTTCTGGCGCCGTTTCCGGGGAGTCTACGCAAAAGTCAACATACCAAGTACCCATCACAAACCCTTATCTCCCGCATTACATTATTTGCCATTTGCCTCTTGTTTTCCTCTCCCCCACTTCACCCTCGCCATTTTATTCGCCCTCTCTCTCTGTCCTCCTTCTCTTTCTCTATTTGCCTCTTTTTGCCCTTCTATTGTTTGCTCGTGTGTCGGATTGCTTGCTTGTCACGATGGCTCAAGATAATACCAAACTGCGTGACTTTACCAGTACCAACAACAATGATTTTATTAGCACTCCGATTGCTCCTCTTACCGATGCTGAATCTTGTGAAATTAATGCTGCTTTGCTGAATCTTGTCATGAAAGATCCGTTTTCCGGCCTTCCTAGTGAAGATGCCGCTACCCATCTAAACAACTTTGTTGATTTGTGTGATATGCAAAAGAAGAAAGATGTGGACAATGATATTGTTAAATTGAAACTATTTCCTTTTTTGCTAGAGATCGTGCTAAAGCTTCGTTTTCGTCTTTGCCTAAAAATAGTATTGATTCGTGGAATAAGTGCAAAGATGCTTTTATCTCTAAGTATTTTCCTCCCGCTAAGATCATCTCTCTTAGAAATGATATCATGAATTTTAAGCAACTTGATCATGAACATGTTGCACAAGCTTGGGACATGATGAAATTAATGATACGTAATTGCCCTACACATGGTTTAAATTTGTGGATGATTATACAAAATCTTTACGCCGGATTGAATTTTGCTTCTAGAAATCTTTTAGATTCGGTCGCAGGAGGCACTTTTATGGAAATCACTTTAGGAGAAGCTACTAAACTCCTAGACAATATTATGGTTAATTATTCTCAATGGCACACTGAAAGATCTACTAATAAGAAAGTGCATGCGATAGAAGAAATTAATGTTTTGAGTGGAAAGATGGATGAACTTATTAAATTATTTGCTAATAAAAGTGTTTTTCTGATCCTAATGATATGCCTTTGTCTACTTTAATTAAGAATAATAATGAATCTATGGATGTGAATTTTGTTGGTAGGAATAATTTTGGTAACAACGCGTATAGAGGAAACTTTAATCCTAGGCCGTATCCTAGTAATTCCTCTAATAACTATGGTAATTCCTACAACAATTATGATGGAAATTTTAATAAGATACCCTCTGATTTTGAATCTAATATTAAAGAATTTATTACTTCACAAAAGAATTTCAATGCTTTGATTGAAGAAAAATTACTTAAGATTGATGAGTTGGCTAGGAACGTTGATAGAATTTCTCTTGATACTGATTCTTTGAAACTTAGATCTATTCCACCTAAGCATGATATCAATGAGTCTCTCAAAGCCATGAGAATTTCCATTGATGAGTGCAAAGAAAGAACCGCTAGATGCGTGCTAAGAAAGATTGCTTTATAAAAGCGTGTTCTTCTAGTTTCCATGATAATAAAGATGAAGATCTAAAAGTTATTGATGTGTCCCCTATTAAATCTTTGTTTTGCAATACGAATCTTGATAATGATGGGACTGAATATGATCCACCTTTACCTAGAAGACGTTCCAAAAATTTGGAGTCTTTAGATCTTGATGCTAAAATTGTTAAAAGTGGGGTTGAAGAAGTCAAAACTTTAAATATCAATGAACCCGCTATTTGGATCTCAAGGAATTTAATTATGATAATTGCTCTTTGATAGATTGTATTTCCTTGTTTGAATCCGTGCTAAATTCTCCTCATGCTTATAGTCAAAATAAAGCCTTTACCAAACATCGTTGATGCTTTGATGCACTCTTATGAAGAAAAACTTGAGTTGGAAGTTTCTATCCCTAGAAAACTTTATGATGAGTGGGAACCTACTACTAACATTAAAATTAAAGATCATGAGTGCTATGCTTTGTGTGATTTTGGTGCTAGTGTTTCCACGATTCCAAAGACTGTGTGATTTGCTAGGTTTTCGTGATTTTGATGATTGCTCTTTAAACTTGCACCTTGCGGATTCAACTATTAAGAAACCTATGGGAAGAATTAATGATGTTCTTATTGTTGCAAATAGGAATTATGTGCCCGTAGATTTTATTATTCTTGATATAGATTGCAAACCTTCATGTCCTATTATTCTTGGTAGACCTTTCCTTAGAACGATTGGTGCAATTATTGATATGAAGGAAGGGAATATTAGATTCCAATTTCCGTTAAGGAAAGGCATGGAACACTTCCCTAGAAAAAAAAATTAAATTATCATATGAATCTATTATGAGAGCCACTTATGGATTACCTACCAAAGATGGCAATACCTAGATCTATCCTTGCTTTTATGCCTAGCTAGGGGCGTTAAACGATAGCGCTTGTTGGGAGGCAACCCAATTTTATTTTTATTCCTTGATTTTTGCTCCTTTTTAGTAATAAATAATTTATTTAGCCCATGTTTTGGTTGTGTTTTTTTGTGTTTAATTAGTGTTTGTGCCAAGTAGAACCGTTGGGAAGACTTGGGGAAAGTCTTTTTAATCTTGCTGTAAAAAACAGAAACTTTAGCGCTCACAAGAATTGCTGCCATTTTTATTTGGAAAATGATATTTAGTTAATTCTTTTTGTAGATGATTAATAGATAAATTCCTCACGTCCAGAAATTTATTTTAGATTTGTTGGGCTTTCAGAACTTGTGTTAGCTACATATTACTACAGACTGTTCTGTTTTTGACAGATTCTGTTTTTCGTGTGTTGTTTGCTTATTTTGATGAATCTATGGCTAGTAAAATAGTTTATAAACCATAGAGAAGTTGGAATACAGTAGGTTTAACACCAATATAAATAAATAATGAGTTCATTACAGTACCTTAAAGTGGTGTTTTGTTTTCTTTCGATAACGGAGCCAAACTATATGATTTTGTAGGGATAACTTTCTTTGGCCATGTTATTTTGAAGAGACATAATTGCTGAGTTAGTATGCTTAAAGTATTATTATTTCTATGTCAATATTAAAATTTTGTCTTGAATGTTTTGAATCTGAATATTCATACCACAATTAAGAGAATTACATTGAAATCTTATATCTTATATTCACTAATTGGAGGCACCATTCAAGATCTCTCATTAATCCACATCATCAAAATTAATTGCACCGTTGGATTATAGAATTTACGTTCAGGATAAAACGAAAACTTGCGTAACATAGATGGCGCCATCCACAAAAAAGTGGCATCACGAGAATTGCTGCCATTTTTATTTGGAAAATGATATTTAATTAATTCTTTTTGTAGATGATTAATAGATAAATTCCTCACGTCCAGAAATTTATTTTAGATTTTTTGGGCTTTCAGAACTTGTGTTAGCTACAGATTACTACAGACTGTTCTGTTTTTGACAGATTCTGTTTTTCGTGTGTTGTTTGCTTATTTTGATGAATCTATGGCTAATAAAATAGTTTATAAACCATAGAGAAGTTGGAATACAGTAGGTTTAACACCAATATAAATAAATAATGAGTTCATTACAGTACCTTAAAGTGGTGTTTTGTTTTCTTTCGATAACGGAGCCAAACTATATGATTTTGTAGGGATAACTTTCTTTGGCCATGTTATTTTGAAGAGACATAATTGCTGAGTTAGTATGCTTGAAGTATTATTATTTCTATGTCAATATTAAAATTTTGTCTTGAATTTTTTGAATCTGAATATTCATACCACAATTAAGAGAATTACATTGAAATCTTATATCTTATATTCACTAATTGGAGGCACCATTCAAGATCTCTCATTAATCCACATCATCAAAATTAATTGCACCGTTGGATTATAGAATTTACGTTCAGGATAAAACGAAAACTTGCGTAACATAGATGGCGCCATCCACAAAAAAGTGGCATCTAACACATCCAATGTTCATTGTATAAAAAACAAATAAAACCTCCAAATAAAAAAAGGTTGCATCACGTCAAAAAAAAGGAAAGCCTCTCCATAAAAACTCCAACATAAGAAAGGGAAAGAAATACAAACGCCACGCTGATTATGCGTATCTTTAAATTTCTTTTATGATCGTCAAAATAAAAAGGGACAAGCTCACGTCCAAAAAAAAGGAAAGCATCCATGTGCCCATACCTTTCAGGTTTGCTCAGTGTAGAAAAATTACATTATAAAAAGTAAAAAAGAGAAACAAATCCACGCGCCCAGCTGATTACCCGCATCGAAAAAAAAGGATCGCCTCAGGTAAAAAAAAAGCCTCTTTATTAAAAGACCAACGTAAAAAAGGAAATAAATTTAAACGACCCCGCTGATTACGGGCGGCCTCACATAAAAAAAAGGAAAACCTCTCCATAAAAGGTCAACCGTCAAAAAAAGGTAGAAATCTAAATTACCCCGATGATTACACGTAGCATTTAAATTTCTCATATGTCCAGCGAAATAAAAAAAAGGATCGCACCAGGTAAAATAGCCTCTTCATAAAATGTCCAATGTAAAAAAGGAAATAAATCTAAACGACCCCGCTGACTATGCGCGGCCTCATGTAAAAAAAGAAAAGCCTTTCCATAAAAAGTCCAACGTAAAAAAGAAAGAAGTCTAAATTACCGCGCTGATTACGCGAAGCATTTGAATTTCTTACATGTCCAGCGAAATAAAAAAGGGCAGCTTCACGTGAAAAAACAAAAGGAAAGCCTCACATCAAAAAAGAGAGGAAATAGAGCATCATGTTAAAATGAAAAGGGAAAGCCTCCATCAATAAAATATTTTTCCTATTAGAAAATATATTTTGCTGATCAGAATCACTATGGACTCCTCTGCATGGCCGTCGCTCCAGCTGGCTCATATCATGAAGTGATGACGTGTACAGGCTGGCTTTAGGGGCTCCTCATGTACGCCGCTGGATGTTAAATCAGCTCTAGCATTGATTATTATTATGCATGCAGACATACTACTTTGAATAGCACGCTTGTAATTCATGAATTAGACCCATTCACATGATATTTTTTGCATGGCATGGATTGTTACTACCTATTACTTGCGTATATATAGTACATTTATGCATGTCTTTATTTTGGCCTTTATCAGTGATAGCTAATTATACATGTTAAAACATCTTTAAAACTCCATAGTTACTACAGTAACAAAAAAAAATCTTGACATATCATTGGCCACGAAGATCTCATATAGACACATGATTACGTATATGGTATATGTTTGTACAGTAGGAATATAAAGTATTAAAAAAATAATAATCATATAATTTTTTTAAGATTTTTTTGGTATGCACCACTTTAATTAGAAAAATCTATCACACAATTTCACTACTCTATTATTCATAAAAGAAATTTTGTAAGAATTTATTGGTTAAGACAACAACTTAATATCTGAATAATGTGTGGCTCATAAAAGTATGAGAGAATAGAATCTCTTATGTATATTTTTTGCTACAGTTTCACATGTTGATAGAAAACCGTGTATGTCCATTGTTTCATCGTTGTCTATAGAAACAAATTCTTTTATAACCAAACAAAACTAGGTGCAATCCAATGTTCCCAAGGGAGGCAAAAATGAAGATGTATGTTTTCAGGTAGCAAGATGAAATGAGCATATATGCTACAATAGGGAACTTGATTATATAATTATAAACTTAAATGTAACAAATACATGATACGTGCAACAACTGAATTTGTAACCATGTTGTCTACTAATATAATAACAATCAATTACAACATTTTAATATTATTGTCCAACTAATGTAATAGGTACCCAATTTTTCGTATTTAATATTAGAAGTGCTAGCGCGTGCAGATGCACGGGTTGATGACTAGTTATGCTAATTAGCATTCCACATCAAAAATTCTGCTTTTATCATTTACCTACTCGAGGACGAGCAGGAATTAAGCTTAGGGATGCTTGATACGTCTTCAACGTATCTATAATTTTTTATTGTTCCATATGCTATATTATATCCTATTTTGGACATTATTGGGCTTTATTATATACTTTTATATTATTTTTGGGACTAACCTATTAACCGGAGGCCCAACCCAGAATTGCTGTTTTTTTGCCTATTTCAGAGTTTAGCAGAAAAAGAATATCAAATGGAGTCCAAACGGAATGAAACCTTCGGGAACATGATTTTCGGAACGAACATGATTCAGAGGACTTGGACCCTACGTCAAGACATCAACCAGGAAGGCACGAGGTAGGGGGCGCGCCTACCCCCCCAGGCGCGCCCTCCACCCTCGTGGGGCCCATGTTGCTCCACCGACATACTTCTTCCTCCTATATATACCTACGTACCCCCAAACTATCAGATACAGAGCCAAAACCCTAATTCCACCACCGTAACTTTCTGTATCCGTGAGATCCCATCTTGGGGCCTTTTTCGGGGCTCCGCCGGAGGGGGCATCGATCACGGAAGGCTTCTACATCAACACCATAGCCTCTCCGATGAAGTGTGAGTAGTTTACTTCAGACCTTCGGGTCCATAGTTATTAGCTAGATGGCTTCTTCTCTCTTTTTGGATCTCAATACAAAGTTCTCCCCCTCTCTTGTGGAGATCTATTCGATGTAATCTTCTTTTTGCGGTGTGTTTGTTGAGACCGATGAATTGTGGGTTTATGATCAAGTTTATCTATGAACAATATTTGAATCTTCTCTGAATTCTTTTATGTATGATTGGTTATCTTTGCAAGTCTCTTCGAATTATCAGTTTGGTTTGGCCTACTAGATTGATCTTTTTTGCAATGGAAGAAGTGCTTAGCTTTGGGTTCAATCTTGCGGTGTCCTTTCTCAGTGACAATAGGGGCAGCAAGGCACGTATTGTATTGTTGCCATCGAGGATAACAAGATGGGGTTTATATCATATTGCATGAGTTTATCCCTCTACATCATGTCATCTTGCTTAAAGCGTTACTCTGTTCTCTTGAACTTAATACTCTAGATGCATGCTGGATAGCAGTAGTCCTCGTCAATCACCCTGCACCCAGTCAAGAAAGAGAAAACTTGTTAGTTCGCGCCCTCGTGCAGATCCCGTAGGGTATTTTCTTCAATTATCTGTCTCTTTTAGTCTATTATGAATCTTCAAAACGGAAAAACACCTACTAAATGCATACCCTAGCTGTACGTGTTCATGCTATCTTCTTGTTTTGGTGCATTCAAGAAATACTAGTGTATTTGAGCTATATATGCTTGAAATATTTGACAGTTAACATCTGTTCAAAATTTATCATTTCATGGATAGGGAAATCACCAACAAAGGACAACAGAAAATTGATTCCCACTGCTCTTCAAAACAGGGAATAGGCGAAGTCTATTTTTAATTTTGACATTCCATGCCAATTTCAAGTATATATGCTAGCAAGTAATCTTTGAACGTGGATCAAAATGAGATTTCAGGCTTTGTCGGCCTTACCATGATCAGTACTAAATTCTCTAGGCTGCTCAACCTTTCCCTGTAGGGACTAGGGAGCATTTGTTTCACCAGGTATCTCATTCTTAAGTTTGGGAAGAAACCTGCATCCCTTCAGATAGTCATCCATATCCTGAAGAAAAAACAGTATACATTTTCAGTGACTCACAATATATCATCAAATACTGCTCAGGTTTACTTCTAAGAATAATTGTTAAAGATCATCCAATGTTTTCTTACGATCTTCCACTCTGTGAAGTAGAAGCAAAAACTGAAAGCTAAACACACATTAAAATTACCTTCATAAAATTCTTCAGATAGCGAATGAGGGATAGACAAAAAAATATATACTTCAGATAGCAAGGAGCAGGCCAACAGGCAACAACATAAGTTTTTTAGCAGCGGCGACAAGTAACTACGGAGACATTGCAGGTGAAGAGATGAAATATGGATACCCTTCGTCCCCGACGAGCAGACTTTGTTGACAGTGGTGCAGGGTTCGGTGTTGGGCAGGTGACACGCTAAGAGGCCTGCCTGGCCGGGGCCTAGCCGAGCTTTGCGCTGAGGACGTTGCCCATGGACACCTCCTGCACCAGCGCCGGGGTCGACGTTGACTCTCCAGAGATTTAAAAATGCAAGTGTGGTTCAGATGAAGGTAAGGATAATGAGATACTTGCTTGCAGGAAAAACTCCCATGCTCGCTTGATGATGATGATGTCTCGCTTGATACTCCCTTGTCCGCTGAGACGACACTCTGTCGCCGCTGGCCACCAGCAGTATTCCGCTCAATGGCGGCCAAGGCATGCCTTGTGGCTGTCCAGGATGTTCGAATCAGGCTGGACCTGAGAAGAAACAGAGCACGGTCGTGTGATGTCCTAGCTGAATCAGAGTACATTGCCTAAGAAAATAAAATGGGCAAAAGGAGGAGCGTACAATAAGCAAAAGTGCAGAACAACATTCTTAATTAAATTTAACCCTGGCAGAATACTTGGTTATCCAATGCAAAATGGTTGCCTTTTAAACTATGAAACACAAAGAATCATCATTAGCCGTCCATGCAAATCAGCTTCTCTCCACAAAGAAGAGAAGCCGTCTTGGTCTCTTGGATGCATGAAGCACACCGTATATGCTAATCTTATCAGAGGATTTTCTTTTCAATTTAATCGCTTGGACAACCTGACACTACACTGAAACAAAACATCCCGACTCCGAAGTCTCTATGCTAATCATGACAAAATTGAATCAAACCATTAATTCGGCAGCGAGACAAGACAAGAAATTTCTGTAGCTGCAAAGAATACACACCACTTCCATCAAGGATCCCCAGGCACGTGACATGGAATGCAACGGTAGAAGCCTAAAAAACGAAGCCTGCATTAAAAACAAGGTCATTTCACAGCCGCGTGCCGAATTTCGACAGAAACAAAAACAGGCAGTTCCAATAGCAACAAGAGCACCTTAAGGTCTGGTGAGAATTCGGGCTCGATTCCTTGCTCCTTCCTTTCGACAAGCTAAATCATGAAAGAAAGCGTCACACACATTGACGCATTGAACAAGCTGTTGGTGCTAAAGCTTTGCATACACATTGTTGAAGCTTGCATAGATTAGCTACCTGCTTGTCATCATACATTCGCTTGGCGTGCAGAACGCCGAGCATGAGAACTGAGAAGGACCGCCGCCGAGGCGCCGGGCAGAAGGAATTTTCCTCAAAACCGATAGGGGCAGGCAAGCACAAACAATGCCCTGAGTTGATGGATGGGGAAAACAAAACAGAGGAAAAAATTGACAGGCTTCAGAGATGTAGTAGAGTGAGTAATTAAGGAACATGTGTGGTTCAGTTGTACTCCGTATCACTGAACTCGCTGCTCAAATCGAAGCCCAAAAAGGGAGAGGGAGAGGTTAAAATGGATGCGGATTTTTAGAACAGCTGCACCGGGGCCGCGTTATCTCAGCGCTTGAATCGTTGTGCTGTACCTCGAGATGTCCATCACAGAATCCAGTTTTACGTACTCCTATTACCGTGACAGATGCCTGTTACGAGCCTACGCTCTGCACAGTGACTCGTTGGTGATCTTCTGTGGTCATTTGTACACCATATTCGTAATTTTTGTCATAGAAAATCCTGCATCATATAAAGCTGCATGTGAAACGAGGCGTATCTGAGACAACTTTTTTCCAATGCCCGGCCGGACAGGGTAATATGCATAGTCTCCCATGTCGTCAATGTCAGACGCGTCACGTGTTTGTTTCCTATCATGAAAGAAAAACTTTGTTGAGCATTTGCGGTTCATGTATTGCTATTATTATACTTTAAATCTATTCTATTTTGAGCTATGCGTACGTGTACTTAAAACAAAATGAGAGATGTACAAGGACTCCTGTTAGAGCATCTACAGCCGGGAATGCCAAACCCGCATTAAACGCCCGGACAGGCTGCCCGCCTGGTCACTAGTTGGTTAAGAAATTTTGACCCGGACGAGCACTTCAAACGGATCTCAAACGTCCGGGCTGACCGGCACCTTCATATCCAGCCTAAATATGGGCGAATATGGGGGCGCCTGGGCGCGCCCGCCAGGTCGGACTGACGTCGGGGTCCCATACGAAATCGCTCGGAAAACCGGCGGTCTAAAACTCGTCTCCTCCGTCGGACCGATGTTGTCGTGTGGCGCCGCTCCGGCGGGCCGCGTAGTGCCTAGCCCGGCTATTTAAGCCGCCCGCCGGCACCGAAACCCTACCCCTCCACATTTTCCTCCGCTCGTCCGCCGCCGCCGCCACCGCCAGAGGTTTGCTGCGACTGTGGCCAACAGCTCTTGCCCTTCGGCGTGGCTTAACCGCGGACGATGACGGTGCTCGGAGTGGTGTGTTCTGAGCTTGCAGGTCTGCTCGTAGTTTCTTCTCCATACGCAGATTGGACGTCTTCCATCTGGGTTCTAGGGTGAACCGACTTGCCGGCTGCCGGTGCGGCATCCTTCGAGTGTTGCCTCTGCTTGCTATCACTGCTGTCTTTGAGTGTGTTTCGCTTTGCTCCTTGTATCAGCCGCTTTGCTTCTATTTGCTTTTCCTTGTAAGTTGGTGATCTTGTAATCCTGACCGTTTGATGACTCTGATAATTCAAAGCGGGCTCTTCTTGAGCCTTCGTTCTAATAAAATAAAATAAAATAATAGCATAGCATAGCGTAGGTGGTCTTTTTTTGCCGGGTCATGACAGAGGCGGATGGCGAGAGGGAGGAAAGTGGATGATGGGATCAGACTAGCGGCACGGAAAGGGGGAAAAGTGGATGTGGCCATGTATGATAGGGCTGAACAGTTTGAGACGTCCGGTTGTATATGCTCTTACCCCCACAAGAAAAAGTGTGATCGTATATATTGTATTTAATAAGAATAATGGGCATTGTACACAACAGGGGCGTCATAAGCATCTTGAACATGTACAATGTGCCAGGTACACGATCACTTTATCATGTACCTTACCCATGAACGTTTGAAAATGGATCCCGTGCTATACCAAGTACTAGTGTACATGATAAACCCCCGACTTGTACCTCGCACAAGTAATCCATTTCTGGCATGTGCGAGCATCGTGTACCTTTCCCATGAACGTTGAATCTACATGATCATTATGTGCCAAGCACATGATCGGTGTTTTGCCTTTCTTATGAAAATTATTATTTCAAAGTAGTCAATTTGTAAAATAATCACTTTCACTCTTCTGTCCTTATTTCAAGTATTTTAAAATATGTAGAAATAGTTCAGTTTCACTCTTTTCGTATTCTTCAGGTATCATGGACAGTTTTTTTACAAGGTCGTGGGCAGTTTGTTGATTTTGCTGTAATTCTGGGCAAAAACAGAACAGAGATAAATCAACAATATGCCATGAATAGCATTCCTGCTCGTTTGCTTGCAGCAACCAACATTGTCTTCTCAAATCATCCTTTTGTATGCTCAGTCTACTACAGTACTATGTATAAGGATTTCAAATTAAACTGGAACACCAGTCCAGTCCCGCCTTGTTATGTATGCAAACTCTGTTCTTTCTTCAGTAATTGAACTATGCTTCTCTTCTCCAGCCGTCTCGACGAAGCGAGCTCCAAACATGTCATTAAAAAGGTCTGCAAAAGCTACGCCGGAAGTTACTCGCCGGCGCCTCATGCTTCCTCTTCATCTCATCTGATGAATCTGTCTCTATTGGATTGGATCAAGCACCATTACAATCTTCTTCTCAATGTCGAGAATGTACAAGGAACAACAATCCATGATCATCATGGGGAACCTGAACTGGAAATTGATTCGAAAAAATCAGTTAGAAACCAGACTAAACGAAGCATACAGTTCATTACTTCTTCACTTACTGGTTTAATCCCAGTCTATTTTGTCGTCTTCCTTACAAAGCTCATCTGCATTCAATCCAAACATACCAGACTCAGGTTCATATGCAGTGAAGACAACCGCACATAGCTCCCTGAAAAAGAATCAAGAAAGGTGATGGCACATCAGCTCACTCCATGATGCCGTTTTTTCAAACCAAAGCTGCACAAAAAAGAAACCCACGCATAGTATGTCGTACCACAACTTAGCGAGCAACCACACACTATCTCCTGCATCGACTTGATTCTTTCTACATTCAGTCGACTTTGCCCATATCTAATACCGAATCCAACTTCCCATGAATACAGACTGTAGAAGTCGTATGCATCGTCCAAAGAATCGAAACTTATTCCTAATTCTGGTTTAATCACACTCTTTGTCGGTTCCTCAGCAAACTTCCGTATGGATTGGTCCAGTGCGTTCATCCGTGAAGCGCACGAAGTTCTGTCTGGCAGTGCACTCCCTCTTAAGCTGCAGCAATAATGCTTCGTCCAGTTAATTGACACAAAACTGGTGTGTTGCAGACAGTAGCGTTTTTTCAGGAAATTGTTAACTGGTTTGTCAAAACATTTAATCCACGGACGCCTGATATGTAACCTGGTTCGTGGCAACGCTCCTCTTATGTGAAATTCTAAAAAACTTTCGACATCTAACCTGAAACACGCCAAAACCAAATACCTGCTCCCATGATTTCAAATTAACTAAATATATTGTTTGGCGAATCACCATCAGAGTCCTTGAACTTAACTGTCTGTCTACAAATGCACTCAAATTCACTATACAATCAGACCATGGGGACGAGACGGCTCACCTTTTCGTCCATCGAGGTGCCTCCCGATTAACCAGATTCACCATTTGAATCCGGGTGCTCAAGGTTATCCGCGAACTCTTCTCGAAGTGGGAATCTGCGGGCACTGGAGTTCAAGAAGAGGTCTATGAATCAATATAGGGGCGGCAGAAAAGAAGAGCTTACCTGTCCACCAGATCTAGCACGAACTCCAGGTCGCTCTCCTCCATTCTACCACACCGCCGGCCGTCCTCGACGCCGCCCTCGTTCCCTCGAGATCCAAGAGCAACCCCGCAATGACGGGGCCACGCAGACGGGATGACGGCTCTGGATTTCCACGCTCCCTGGATTAACGACCTGTGCCATGGCACAGCCCATCCCCGTGACCTAATCTGGCCTGCAGAACACAGAGAACCATGAATAATCACCCTCCTGATATGTACCTAATGCCAAAATACATCCCAACATCCAAAGAACCTATGCGCGTAGCTGAGATCAAAGATTTACCTGTGCTAGATCCGTACAATGGCCCGCGGCGCGAGATGACAGGGGAGGCGGTGCCCGCTGCGGCCCGGCGCTGGATTCCCCCGGCGGCCCGCCCGTCCCGGCGCCTCCTCTTGTACCAGAAACTCCAGCCTCCCGCTCAGATTTGGGTTTTTTCCATGCTCTGCCTTAGATGAACCCCCCCTCCCCCGCCTAGCCTGCTCCTAGAGGCAAAAGGAGGAACGCAGATGGACCAGAGTCACGGGCTGCCTCCTGGAGTGTCCGATAGTTGTTTGTCCTTGACTCTAGCTGAACAGTACCCTACGCTATGCAGTAGGCAGATCACGGTCGAAGGTACTGCTAAGGCCCTCCACTATGTAGCGGTGCCAAAACTCTGCAAAAGTATACCACGCCCATGTCGATGCTAGATGAAGAAGTTTTAGCACCGCCCACACTATGTGAAAGAATTTGGCATTCAATGAAGCTAGGGCCCATGTACATAAACTAATATATATCAGCCCATCTCACCCTACTAGCAGCGTCCTGGTTCCTAGCTCGTTGCCAGCTCTTTGCGTTAGAAGGACGGCCGGCGCGCTTAATTTACCTTGCAGATGGATTTGGCACCGGAGCAAGTAGATGCTTCGGTTTCCTAAAATTTTGTTATGGCACCTGCTAGGCAATGAAGGGCACCAGTGCCAAATGAAGTAAAAGTGATTTTGGCACCGATTTTGGTCTACATAGTGGAAGGCCTAACCCACTCAATATAACCGTGGCCTGAAGGCATCTCCAGCCGTTCGGCCCCCAGGGCGCCTAAATAGAGCGGCCTGGGGGCTTGCCGGCGCTAGTTCGGCCCCTGGGGACGACCTAGCTTCCAGTCACGCCCCCAAGCGCCGGCCCCAGGATGCGGGAAATTTAAACTTGGTCGTTTTCGCTCTTAAAAGACGCCACAAATCCGGCGATCGGACGTAGTCTGGCGTTACAAAAACAGAGCGCCGCACGCCGCAAGTTCGCGTGCGCAATGATTCACTCGACGGGGTCGGCTCCAGGCGTTGGCGGAGTCGGCGTGCGCGGGCTCGGCGGTGTCGGAGCTGCTTCGGTGCTGGGCTGTGTCGGCGCGGCTTCGGCACTGCTGGGCGGCGATGTAGAGGCGTCGTTCGGGCTTGACGTCCGTGTGGTCGTGGGCGCGGGAGCTTGCGCCGTCGGCGTCGTCGGCGTTGCCGTCTGCATCTGGTTCAGGATGAGGCCGCGCTCCGCCATGTACCATGCCCTGAGCTGCTCGTCGTTGCTCTGGAGCATGTCCGCCCCGCCCATCAGAAAAGCCATGTCGGTGTTCCTCTTCTTCGCAGCGACGTTCGTCCGGAGCAGGTCGAGCTTGATGGCACTGTTCTTCATCAGCGACGACCACCGCGCCTCGGTCTTCTCTTCATGTAGGATGGACCGGGCCTGGGCGTCGGCGAGGCAATGCTCGATGGACTCCTGCACTCACGCGGTTGCCGCGTCGGCGTTTTTACCCTTCTTTGCCAATTTGTGGCCGTCCGGCCGCCCCTCTAACGCGCCCGGAATCGTCGCGTCCGGCTTGTATGTCTCCTTGGCCTTGTCGAGGGCACGTCGGACTTCCGCCCACTTCTCGCACTTGTCAATGCGCTTGTAGACGTGGAGGTGCTTGAAGTCGGCGTCTTGTTTGTCGCGCCGATACATGGTGAACATACGCAGCAGCTGCGCGGAGGAACAAACAGTTGGCGGGCGGCGGGCGTAGACGACGAAGAGATGCGGGCGAACGGCGTGCGTACCTGATCCTCAACGCTGGCGCCGCTCTCCGGGCGAGCCGCAACCTCCTCGACGATTCCATGCCATTTGTTGCACGCCAACTGGATACGCCCCCAATGGTTCGCCATCGCCTTGGAGCCGCGCTGCATGTATACGCCTTTGAAGTACGGGTCGACGAGCTTCCGCTCGTCGAACTCGGCCTTGATGCGGTCCCAGTACGTCTCCAAGCTCTGGTTCGCGCCGGTGGTCGGGTCGAGGCAGATGACTTTCCATGCTTCGAAGAGGCATTCCTCCTCCTTGGACGCCCACTTGATGCGCGGTTCGCCTGACCTAGCCGCCCGTTTCTTCTTCTTCTGGCGTCCCTTCGTCGGAACATGAGCCGGCTCCTCCTCCTCCTCCTCCTCCTCGGGTTCCTGCGCTTCGTGCGCGTCCTCGCCGTAGACGTAGCCGATCTCGGCCTCCATGTCGCCGCTGAGATCCACTACCTCGTCCTGGGTGGCGAACCCGGGAGACGCGGCGGCCGCGGTCGATCCTGTCGCGATGATGTCGTCCATGTCGGCTCCTGTGTCGTCGGTGTCGCCGAGGTGCGAGAAGGGCAGCGGTCCACGGCGGAGATGGGGCGTCGGTGTGGACGCGTAGGCGGCGGGTGGCGAGTAGTTGTATGGAGGGTACTGCACGCCAACGAAGGCGGGCGAGGGTGTGCGCGTCGCGGGGTGGCCATGGGGGAAGGTCACGTTTGGGTTGAACCCCCTGTGCGCGTCGCCGTCGGCGTAGCCGGGCGACGACGATCCCCATGGAGATCCGACGCCTTGCTGTCCCAGGGCGCGTACTGGGCGTGGCTGACGACGGGTGGATTCATCATCCCCGCGTGGTCGACCGATGAGGAAGACGCCGCCGCACGCGCCGCGTTGTCGCGGGCCTTCTTGGCAATGACCCTGTTCCGCCGGTCGGTGGTGACTGCGTCGCGTCGCTGAACTTCCACCCTCTACTCGGCGCTCGACATGCCCGGTGGCTTCGATGGCGGCGCCCTCGGCTTCCTCTGCTTCGGTTGGGCCACGGTGCCAGTCGTGGTTGCCTCCGCGCGCGGCATGGCGTACTTCTTCGGCGGCATGGCGGCGACTGGAAGGCGAGCTGGAGGGGGTTTGGCGGGAGAAAGGGAGGGAATGGCGGGAGGAAGGCGAGCGATCGGGAGAGATGCGAGGGAAAAGCGTCAAGAAACGGCGGGAAAAGGCCCTCGGCTCGCCGCCAGGGCGGGCCCACGTGCCTTTTTTGTTTGTGCCGGCTCCCCAAGCGCCACCCAGGGCGCCGGGTTCGGCCTGGGTCCGCCGGCACCAGTTTTGGCCCGAGCCGGCGAAAAACGGGCTTCTGGGGGCGCGACTGGGCCGTTTTTTTGGCACCGGCGCGGCAAAATCGCCTGGGAAGGGCCTGTTGGGGGCGCGGCTGGAGATGCCCTGACAATCCTACGGGAACGGCTGGCACATATCCCGAGGCATATGGACGCACCAGATAAGAGGGCCGGGGTGCAGATGTTCTATTATATATTTTCGGTTAAAATGAGCAGGACTAATGGAGCAGGAATCGCGGTGGGCTGCGGCGGCGCAGAGTCCATGGGAGTCGTCCGACCCAGTCCACTGGAGCGAAGTCTGCAATGGTCGCTCGCTACACGGCCCGCCCGGAAGCTAGCAGTAGCAGCAGCGGCGGCGCATTCGCGGATGCCCCGATGGGGAATGCAGTCGGTGGCGGCGGCCATGCAGAATCCGCGGTGGGCATGAGAGGTTGTGGGCCGGGGGGACACAGATGGATGGGTGGATGGATGGATACCTTGGCCTGCGCCGGCGCCGGAGCCGGCGAAGGCGTGGAGGCGGCGGGAGAGGCGGAGGAGGTGGTGGGGGTCGGGGAGCCGCCATGGGAGCTGAACCCAAGCCTCCGTATCTTCGTTTCCTTACCCGGGCGAGGCGAATTTTGGGGTGGAGCTTGGGGGAGTATTTCGCACGACCGATGCTCGCCGGAATGTAGCCGGCGTGGGTGGTGGAGGCGGCGAGGAGATCGTGAGGAGAGGAGCCAGGGTGGGAGAGTACTTTTAAGGGATGAAAGAGAGAGAGAGAGAGAGAGAGAGAGAGAGAGAGAGAGAGAGAGAGAGAGAGAGAGTGATAGGGGTGGGATTGTGGATCGGGTCGGGGTGGACACGCTTAGTAGTAGCGAGGCGGTCTTACCTGCGCTACTACTACTTACTTAGTAGTAGCGCCGGTTTTATACCCCTCGCTACTACTATGGCATATTCAGGGGGCATTGTTGGAGACCATTTAGTATCAGTGCGGGTTTATACCCCTCGCTACTACTATCAACTTAGTAGTAGCGCGAGTTTTATACCCCTCGCTACTACTAATTAGTAGTAGCGCCCACTTTTAAACCGCACTACTGATAAACTTCTTTGTATAAGGTTTTCCCTAGTAGTGTAGGGACACTCTGTTTGTCTATGTATTCACACATGTACTAAGTTTCCGGTTAATACAATTCTAGCATGAATAATAAACATTTGTCATGATATAAGAAAATATAAATAACAACTTTATTATTGCCTCTAGGGCATATTTGCTTTAGAATGTAGTACCTCGAACTAGTAGTAGTTGGGTTTGCTATGTTCTTATTAATTAGTACTATGTTTAATTATATTTGAAATGAATTAGTAGTTGAATTTGCTATGTTTGAAGTATAGGTTTTCAAATGAAGTAGTAGTTGAAGTATAGTTTTACATCTCCATTTGCATCATCTATTAGAGTTGCTGTTTTACATCTTCAATATATATCTTCTGTTCGAGTTGACACTTTTCTAAAGATGCAAAACACACTTTTTAAGATGTAATTTCTTACATCTTCAAAATTTACATCTTCTATTGGAGATGCTCTAAGACACATACATACATGACAAGTAAGTTGGGTGAGCATGGGTTCAGGTTATGCCCATATCTTGGTCTATCAAATTATGAGCATCTCCAACAGCGGCGCCAAAAGCCCCCCGCGCGCGGTAAATTTCACTTTAGCGTGCGCGGGACGTTTTGGCGCGCTCCAGCTGTGGCGGGAAACTAGCGCGTAGGGGAAACGATTGCGCGCGCGGGAAAAGGCGGTAGCGCGCGTGCTAGATTTGGCGCACCACTTCGAGTGCGCCTATAAATTGCCGCGCTCGCCAAGCCGCGTTTCACACTGTCACGCGTGCTCTCCTCGCTACTCTGTCGCTCACACTCTGCCGCTTGCTCGCCGCTTCCTCACCCCTGCCTCCACTGCGCCACCATGTCGCCGCGCCGCCGTGGATTATCTGGCTACCACGGCGTCCGCGAGCGCCCCGGCGGCACCTACTACGCCGAGATCCGGTCCGGCGACGTCCGGCTCGGCCTCGGCATGTTCGGAACGGCGCACGAGGCCGCCCGCGCATACGACGCGGCGGTGTGGAGCCTACAGAGGACGCCGACGCAGATGAACTTCCACGACGTCTTTATGCGCAAGCAGGCACAGAACGTCGCCCGTCCGCCTCGTCTTATCACGGACCAGGACCGTGCGGAGCACCGTCGGCGGCAGCGCCGCCTCCTCCTCGTTGAGGAGGACGAGCGAGCCATGGCGGAGTGGCGCCGGCGCCACCCGAAGTACGTCGCGGCGGAGCACACCTTTTGGGCGGAAAGGACGGCAAAGCGCCGCGCGGAGCGCTTGGGGAGGCGTCGGCGGAAGGCCCTGGCGATATCGCAGTGCGATATCGTGAGGCAGGTGGGGTGTCGATCTTTGGGGATAATGATCCTCGTTGGGAGGGCATGTGGATCGATAAATGTGGATCGTTGGGAGGACAGTTGTACCAGACATTTTGGTTCTTTTTACTCCGCACATTAGTTTTGTCTGAAGTCAAAATTTGCTAAGTTTGACTAAATTTATATTAGAAAATATTGACATTTATAACATCTAATAAATATAATATGAAAATATATTCTGAGATGAATCTAATAATAAATGTGTTGTTATGTGAATGTTAATAATTTTTTGTATAAACTTGGTCAAAGTTGGATGAGATTGACTTCAGACAAACCTAATATGCAGAGTAAAAAAGACCAGAGGGAGTATATATATATATATATTGGTGACATGTGTTAGGGTTACGTGCGAATGAAGGAAGCTGAAGCTCCATGGACGCGTTAGGGTCGACGTCGCGCCCTAGCTGGCACATTCAAACAGGCCAACGTGCCTTGTTAAACACGGAGTGGACTATGGCACTGCCACACTGTTGCTTTGACGTATCAAAACATGAACAGCACGCCATCGTGTAACACATGATCGGACGGATATGGTTGCCGCTGATTTTTTTTATTTTTGCAAATATGATTGTTTGTTATTCCTTTCAAAATATAGAGCGTACATGTTTTCCAGAAAAAAGAAATCTTACTTTGATCAACGATCGATCAACCAAATCCCACTGTTGGACGATTGATAGCATGGTATTCTAAAGAACGTACATTTCACGTTTAGTTCGATAAATCATTACTAGTTCAAAAAGAAAGATAATCATTACTCACCAAGCTGTCAGCTTGGTAAGCTACCAACAAATTTTGCAATCAAAGATAAATCATTGCTCAAACAGCAATATTCTTTTTGAAACAAGACAAATATTTGACATTTCATTGATTAAAGAAGAATTTTAGACAAGACCTGCAAAGCGGTGCAAAAAACTCCACTCTATTGGCATTACAATACTCAAGTGCTTTACGCCTGCGATGGTTTCTTTTCATGTGTATTCTTTCAAAAGAATGTTGAATCCAAATTTTGTGTCATTGAAATATAACTGAACCAACTGAAAATCAATACTCGAGTACGTTCCATTGGTTAGTGTCCCTAGCTTGTGAGTTCGAGTCTTTGCAGTGCATCTTCTGTGCTTGCAAAATAAGCTAAAATTGCAAAAGCAAATGGTGGAGACCAGTGGTGTCAATCCCACAACCATGTGGTACTAGAGAAGAGCTTTGCCACGAAGCTAGTGGCTGCATTTTACTACCACATGCATACAAGCCTTATTTGATATAGCTCTGTGCGTTTAAATTCAAATCCAGATGACTGTTTTGAACAGTAATTATATTTTCTGGGCTCCACCGGGATTTTTGGTTTCCTCGGTTTTCGGATCTCTCAGACCTGAATAAAAAATCATGCACACAGGTTCTCTAAACGAATTGTTTGCAATGTAGTTCACGTTGTTACTCCCTCTGTAAAATAATATAAGAGCATCCAGATCACTAAAATAGTTATCTAAGCACTCTTATATTTCCTTACGGAGGGAGTACTAAGTAAGACCGTGTGCGATGTTGGTTGTATCACACACAGGCATAGAGAAAACAGGGAAGCATATATTTTAAACTTTGTGATATATTGCAAAATTATAATGAAACTTCTATATTGATAATTGGAGGGGGCCGGAGGGGGAGGGGGTACACACTACTAGGAAAAGGCCTGCTAGTGGCGCACCTGTTTTGGCTACTAATTACGCACTACAGGTGCGGCACTAGCATCACGCCATTAGAATTTTTTACTAATGGCGCATCACTGGTGCGCCATTAGTATCTGGTATACTAATGGCGCACCACGCAGTGCGCCATTAGTATATCCCACGGTGCGCCATTAGTATGCCTCCCAGGGGGCCATATTTACCCATGTGCTCTGACTTACTAATGATGCACTAGTTGATGATGCGCCACTAGTGTGCTTTTTGCAGTGCGCCACTAAAGTGCTGAGTGGTGCGCCATTAGTATGAATATTAGGATTTTTTTCTTTTCTGATATTTGCACAGGTTACAAAATATATTACTGGACAGAATATAGACAGCACCACACAGCAACAACAGATTCATCGAATACAATAGAATATTAGTCTCCGAATAGAATTCATCATATTAGTCTCCGAATTCAAAAGACTGAACAAAGATAGAACATTACAAGTCTCGAGACAGCGAGTAGCGAGTTTGTCTTCACATTACAAGTCGATATCGATCATCTAAACTACCATCACATAGAAGAGAGTTGCGGTCATCACGATGAGCATCATCGCGATGAAACTGGTCTTCATCCGGTTCCTCCTCCGCTCCCTCCTCTCTCCCGCTAGATAGCACGCGTAGCTATATTCCACCTCCGCCCTAGTGGTGTACCCTTTGTAACTGTTACCGCTGAAACGGTGAACCTGTCTCCGACACTCCTCCCAGTCGTCATAGACTCCGGGAATCTTACCCTTGTACACGACATACGACGGCATCTCTATGCATTAGCCAAACAAAATGTTAGTAGCAATTCACAGACAATACATAAGCAATATATAAGTATGCAACAAAAGGATCAGAAGAGAAAAGCAAGACATTAATAACACGATTCATGGTCCTACTAATAAATAGTATCGATTACATCTAAATTGAACGACTGTCCAAACCAAAAAGACATACAAGTTCATTAAAGTTTAATTACAACATGAGCTAATCGATATTTTAGAACTACACATAGCATCACTACTTTCGACTCGACTCAGGGACTGGAGCGTGGATGAAGCCGCCGTCTCTCGTGATGGTCATGAAATCACGGGCGTTGTCAGCCTGCATTTGTAGGTTGTGTCTATATCACTGTTGCACGGTTGATATCTGAGGTAGAACTGCCCCGAGGTACGAAGGACATCTTGATGGATGATTGGTGCGTCATTACTAGTTAAAATTAGTAATGACGCACTGTGCCCTGGTGCGCCATTAGTATTTTTGGAAAAATAAAAAACAAAATTTATGTTAGTAGTGGCGCACCATGGGTGTGGTGCGCCATTAGTGTCTATCACACTAATGGCGCACCGACACATGGTGCGCCACTGCTATATAGTAGTGGCGCACCACATGTCTGGTGCGCCATTAGTGTCCATATTATCTATAGCCCTTTTCCTAGTAGTGACAAGAGATATATAAAGGCCTAAATCACAAACCGACTTAGCATGGGTTTCCTAAACTGAGTCGCTTTTGATCAACTTGTATTACAAGTCTAACATGTAATCTACCCCCCCCCCCTCGCACTCTCAACTTGGGGTTCAACAACGTTGAGACTAAAACGAATATCGATAAATGGTGCAGTCCCGAGAGCCTTGGTGAAGATATCAGCAAATTGTGTTGTAGTGGGAACATGAAGAACACGGACTTGCCCCAGAGCAACTTTTTCCCGAACGAAGTGGATGTCAATTTCAATGTGCTTGGTACGCCGGTGTTGCACATGATTGCTGGACATGTAGATAGCCGAAACATTATCACAATAAACAATAGTTGCTTGATGACTGGGGCGGTGCAGCTCCGAGAGCAATTGATGTAGCCAAACCGTTTCAGCAACGGTATGTGCGACCGCCCTATACTCAGCTTCAGCAGACGATCTTGAGACTGTAACCTGTCGCTTTGAAGACCAAGAAACCAAGTTGTTACCAAGAAAAACACAGTATCCGGACGTGGATCGACGAGTGTCTGGGCAACAAGCCCAGTCGGCATCGGAGTATGCTGTCAAAGTAGTAGGAGAGGAATAATTGATGTGAAGACCATGGTCGAGAGTACCTTTAAGATAACGAAGAATACATTTGATATGATTGTAATGAGGAACACAGGGATCATGCATGTAAAGCCAAGCTTGTTGAACAGCATAGGAAAGTTCTGAACGTGTGAGGGTGAGATACTGGAGAGCTCCAATGAGACTGTGATAAAGCATGGGATCGGAAAAGGGTTCACCAACAGAGGAGAGTCTGAATGTGGTGTCAACAGGTGTGCGAGAAGGTTGGAAATCGTGCATGCCCTCCTTGGAGAGGAGATCAAGAATATACTGATGTTGAGAGAGAAATAATCCTTTAGAATCACGGGTGACAAAGATGCCAAGAAAATGATGGAGAAGACCAAGGTCAGTCATAGAAAATTCATTGTTAAGAAGAGTAATGATATGATTGAGAAAAGGTTCTGAAGAGGCTGTAAGAACAATGTCGTCAACATATAAAAGCAAATATGAAGTGTGAGAATTTTGGTGAAAGACAAAAAGAGAGGAATCAGAGAGAGAGGGAACAAAACCGAGGGTTTGAATAAAAGTTGAGAATCGTTGAAACCATGCCCGAGGGGCTTGTTTAAGAGCATATAGGGATTTTTGAAGAAGACAGACATGATTGGGAAGACTAGGATCCTCAAAGCCAAGGGGTTGCTGACAGTAAACGGTTTCGTTGAGACTATCATGAAGAAAGGCATTTTTGACATCAAGTTGATGAAGGCCAAGAGGAAGAAACATCAATGCTAAGAACAGTGCGAATAGTGCTAGGTTTGATAACAGGAGAAAAAGTTTCGTCATAGTCTATGCCATGCTGCTGAGAGAAACCATGACAAACCCACCTTGCTTAGTAACGAGCTAGGGAGCCGTCGGAGTGAAATTTTGGCGAAAAACCCATTTACCAGAAACTATGTTTGCACCATGGGGACGAGGAACAAGTTGACATGTGTTATTTTGAAGCAAAGCTGTAAATTCATCTTTCATGGCAGCATCCCATTGAGGATCAAGTAGAGTAGTTTTGTAGGATTTGGGAATAGGAGAGATAGGAGATGTAGCAAGAAGACTAAGACGATCTTTGGGTTGAAGACGAAAACCGGACTTAGCGCGAGTACGCATGGCGCAGCACGTGGGGTTAATCTAGGTGGAGAGGTGCCCGGCGCAGCAGAAGGATCGGACTAGAGGGAGTTAGCTGTCGTGGCAGCGTTGTCAGAAAAGTCTGTCGTGGCAACGTTTTTGAAAAAGGCTGTCGTGGCAGCGTTTTCAGGAAAAGCTGCCGTGGCAGCATTTTCAGAAAGGTCTGCTGTGGCAGCGTTGTCAGAAAGGTCTGCCGTGGCAATGTTGTCTGGTATTTCATGTGGAGGAGATGGGTTGGGTGTTGGCGTGATGTCTACTATGCAACCTTCTTCTTGTAGACGTTGTTGGGCCTCCAAGTGCAGAGGTTTGTAGGACAGTAGCAAACTTCCCTCAAGTGGATGACCTAAGGTTTATCAATCCGTGGGAGGCGTAGGTTGAAGATGGTCCCTCTCAAACAACCCTGCAACCAAATAACAAAGAGTCTGTTGTGTCCCCAACACACCAAATACAATGGTAAATTGTATAGGTGCACTAGTTTGGCGAAGAGATGGTGATACAAGTGTAATATGGATGGTAGATATAGGTTTTTGTAATCTGAAAATATAAAAGCAGCAAGGTAACAAGTGGTAAAAGTGAGCGTAAACGGTATTGCAATGCTAGGAAACGAGGCCTAGGGTTCATACTTTCACTAGTGCAAGTTCTCTCAACAATAATAACATAATTGGATCATATAACTATACCTCAACATGCAACAAAGAGTCACTCCAAAGTCACTAATAGCGGAGAACAAATGAAGAGATTATTGTAGGGTACGAAACCACGTCAAAGTTATTGTTTCGGATCGATCTATTCAAGAGTTCGTACTAGAATAACACCTTAATACACATATCAACCAAAACCCTAATGTTACCTAGATACTCCAATGTCACCTCAAGTATCCGTGTGTATGATTATACGATATGCATCAAACAATCTCAGATTCATCTATTCAACCAACACAAAGTGCTTCAAGGAGTGCCCCAAAGTTTCTACCGAAGAGTCAAGACGAAAACGTGTGCCAACCCCTATACATAAGTTCACGAGCGGAACCCGCAAGTTGATCACCAAAACATACATCAAGTGGATCACATGAAATCCCATTGTCACCACAGATAAGCACATGCAAGACATACATCAAGTGTTCCCAAATCCTTAAAGACTCCGTCCGATAAGATAACTTCAAAAGGAAAACTCAATCCATTACAAGAGAGTAGAGGGGGAGAAATAACATAAGATCCAACTATAATAGCAAAGCTCGCGATACATCCAGATTGTACCACCGCAAGAACACAAGAGAGAGAGAGATCAAACACATAGCTACTGGTACATACCGTCAGCCCCGAGGGTGGACTACTCCCTCCTCATCATGGTGAGCGCCGGAATGATGAAGATAGCCACCGGAGAGGGATTCCTCCCTCCGGGAGGGTGCCGGAATGGGTCTAGATTGGTTTTCGGTGGCTACAGAGGCTTGCGGCGTCGGAACTCCCGATCTATTCTGCTCCCCGATGTTTTTAGGATATATGGATATATATAGGCGAAAGAACTCGGTCAGGGGAGCCACGAGGGGCCCACGAGGGTGGGGGCGTGCCTCCCTGCCTCGTGGCTTCCTCGAAGCTTCCCTGACGTCTACTCCAAGTCTCCTGGATTGCTTCCGTTCCAAAAGTAACTCTCTCGAAGGTTTCATTCTGTTCGGACTCCGTTTGATATTCCTTTTCTTGGAAACACTGAAATAGGCAAGAAAACATCAATTTGGGCTGGGCCTCCGGTTAATAGGTTAGTCCCAGAAATAATATAAAAGTGTATAATAAAGCCCATAAACATCTAAAACAAATAATATAATAGTATGAAACAATCAATATATATATACGTTGGAGACGTATCATGGCGCGACATTGGCAGAGTTAGGGGTGGCGGTAATGGGATTGTAGAGGAGGGGATTTAGCATGCGAGACGGAGAAGGAGGAGTGGCCGGTGGTGCAGTATGGGTAGATGATCGAGAAAAGAAGGGAAACACGGTTTCGTCAAAAGTGACATGGCGGGAGATGTGGACACGACCAGTAGTGAGATCAATACAATGATATCCTTTGTGTTCATCGGAGTATCCGAGAAAAACGCAGGGAATAGATCGGGGGGGGGGGGCAATTTGTTTGGAGAGGTGGCGTAGATGTTTGGAAAACATAGACAGCCAAACACACGGAGCTCGGTGTAGTTTGGATGACTGAGAAAAAGAGAGTAAAAAGAAGTTGTTTTTGGATTGACAGAAGAGGGTCGGATGTTAAGAAGATAGGTAGCTGTGCGGAGGGCCTCGGCCCAAAACTTGGGTGGCATCGATGTGTGTATAAGGAGAGTACAAATAATATCATTGAGTGTGTGGAGAGAGCGCTCGGCCTTGCCATTTTGAGGAGATGTGTAGGGACAAGAGAAACGAAGAAGAATGCCATGTTGAAGAAAGAAGTTTCTATTTTTAAAATTGTCAAATTCGCGGCCATTATCACATTGAAGATACCGAATTGGTAGAAGAAAGTGGGTAGAAACATATTATTTAAAGTTAAGAAAAATAGTATGAACGTCGGATTTGTTGTGTAGAGGGAAAGTCCAAACAAAATGAGAAAAATCATATAATATAACAAGATAGTATTGAAAACCCAAAATATTAGTATGAGGAGACGTCCATATATCACAATGCAATATCTCGAAAGGAAAAGTACTAGAAGAACTAGAGGAACTAAAGGGAAGGCGCACATGTTTGCCTTGCTGACACGACTGACACATCGAAGGATCATGATTATCTTTATTACATGGAAGAGCAAATTCACTAAGTAGAGATGATGTGGTGAATGCATTGGGGTGGTCGAGTCGCTGGTGCCAAAGGTGGACGGAGGCCATCATGGATGAAGGTGGACTTGCGGCAGGAGCTCCATTGATAGAATAGAGGTCTCAGGAACTATTGAAGCGAGCGATCTCCTCCTTGGTTTGAAGATCGTTCACAGATAAACCAAAGGGATCAAATTCTATTGAGACAAGATTATCATAAGTAATTTTTTGCACAAATATTAAATTTTTGATAAGAGCAGGAGCAACAAGGACATCTCGAAGTAAAAGAGGTTTTAGAGTGGAGGGTAACTCAGTGTGACCGGTGCTATAGATGGGGATGGTGGAGCCATTGCCGAGAGTGATAGATGAAAAAGGAGAGGAGGTGCAATTTGACAGCATAATACTCGAACTAGACATGTGGCTAGAGGCTCCAGAATCAAAGATCCAGTCCATACCTGAGGTTCCTTGAGCAGCAAAGTGGTTCATGGCTTGCAAAAAGGCAGCTTGGTCCGAATGAGGAGTCGGTGAAGCCAGTAGGGGTGGTGCAGGCGATGGCGGCGGCGGTCCATGCAGCTAGTGCGGCGTGATCGAGGACGACTGCAGCTGGGGCTGCGGATGGTAGAGGCCGCTGTTGTCGATGAAGTACGACTCCTGGGAGTTGTAGTAGGGTGTTGGAGCAGCATGGTACGCCTGCGTCGGAGGACGGGAGCCCAGTAGGCCAGGAGATCTCGTCTGTGGGCGCATGCCCGGCATCCAGGAGCCGGAGTACGCAGGAGGGGCGCCGATCGGAGAGGGGGCAATCCAGGGCATCGGCCAGGGCTGGACGAGTCCTATCCAAGGGTCATGGGGAGGACGCCATGCTGGGGGCGCTGGTGGAGGTGCGGCGTTGGGAGGAGGCGCTGGTGCAGTCGGGGGTCGCGACGGCGACGGCGATGGTGGCCTGTAGATTGGATATTTGCCTCTGTAGTTCGGACTTGGCGCCAGCCGGGAGGCGGCTAGATCGAATTCATCGATGGCGCGACGGGTGTAGGAGACGGGGGCCATGGAGTGGCGACGAAGACTTGAGGATGCGACTCCTTGTTGGTGATGGCGCGATCGGCCCATTGAAGCATGGAGCGCACCTCGGCGAAGGAGGGGGCCGGCCGCATCATGGGGATAAACGACGCCTGTTTTTCGAAGCGTTCGCCGAGGCCGACGAGGAGAACGTTGATGAGTTGCCGGTCATCGATGGGGTCCCCAAGCTCGCGGAGTTTGTCCACGATGGACTTGAGACGCTGGCAGTAGACGTTGACCTGAGAATCGCCTTGGACAGTGTTGCGGAGCTCGGTGTGGAGGGTGTTGACGCGGGCGTCGACGCTGTCCAGGAAGAGTTGATGTAGAGCCACCCAAAGGGTGGCGGCGTTGGTGGCGTCGCAGAACACGAGGTTGAAGATCTCCGTGGAGACACGCTGATAAATCCACTGGATGATGGCGAGGTCGTCCTTGACCCATCAAGGATCGAAGGGCCGGGCAACGGAGCTGGGGGCGACGTGATCCAGGAGGTTGCAGCGGCCGAGGTGAACTTCAAAGAGATGACGCCAATGATAATAGTTGTGCTTTGAAAGATCTAAAGTAATGGGGATGAACGGGCTGACATCTGAGATGGTGTCAGCATAGTTGATGGTGGTGGGTAGGGTTGGAGCTATGGCGAGGGTGGAGGAAGAAGAGGCATCGATCGCGGTGGAGGCGGCCTTTGCTTTGGCGGCAGCGAGGGCAGCCCGGCGTTCGAAGAAGCCGGGCGGCGGCGACGTGGGAGGCACAGCCATGCTCTAGGAACGACTAATCTGATACCATGCAAAATTATAATGAAACTTTTATATTGATAATTGGGGGTACAAGAGATATATAAAGGCCTAAGTCACAAACCGACTAAGCCTGGGTTTCCTAAACTGAGTCGTTTTTGATCAACTTGTATTACAAGTCTTAACATATAATCTAACATATATCATGCAAGACAGACTTCTTCTGGTATAACATTCGCCCATGTTCAGAAGTATGCAGGTCATCTTGTATATATTACTCCCTACGTTCGGAATTATTTGTCGTAAAAATGGATGTATCTAGATATATTTTAGTTCTAAATATATTCATATCTGAGACAAGTAATTCCAAACGGAGGGAGTACTTCAATAATTATGCAGCACCGCCGGAAAAAAAACTCGGTTCCTTGGTCGGATTTCCCAGCGGCGTTGGGTTCTGTCTTGATCTGTGTGAACTGTGAAGTCATGCTGGTGCGTACTCCTTGTTCTATCCTTGTGTGGTTGATCTCTACGAGAGGTCTCATGGTGAAAATCCATAACGGGGATGGCAACGTCGCCAAGCACGGTAGTGTCACCGTTCATTGATGCTGGCGGCCGCTCAATATATGCATGACATCAACACTCTTACGTAGGCTAAACCAGAAACATGCACCTCCCAGAAACTTCCAGAGTTTTAATTTGTGTTCGAGTGATTAAGCAAGCTAAGGCCCAAACGCGCTGAATTATCAAGTGAATGATGGCGACATCTTCACCGTATTTAAACCCTCTTGACCTGGACCATATACACATTATGCAGGAACACGAATGCTACGCTGTTATCCCTGGTACTACCACTGATAGCACCATTTATCTACTGATTAATGCACATACGTGTACGATGCATGACAAGTAAGTTGGCCAAGCATGGGTTCAGTATGTGCCCATATCTTTTTTTCCTCATGCTTGTTTCCATTCACATTGAACTCGACAAAAATCGTGACACACCATAATCAACATCCATCAACATGCCATTCTCCTAAAAAAATCAATCTTGCGGAGCTCACTAATAAATTACATCACATAAATAGAAGTCATTAAGTGAAGAGCTGATTGACCTACAAGAAAGAATTTGTGTTATTATACACTACAGAGTTGATCTTGGCCCATGCCTCGCTGACGACCGGCCTGCTGCCGGCGGCAATCATAGTTAGAGGTGCTAGGCACGAGCCGCCAACCAAGGTTCCACTTTTCAAATGGTGTAGCTAGATCTCGGTCGACTCAGATTTATCCAAGTCTCAGTCAAGTGATAGAACATGTAAAAGAAAAAAAATAGAATGAAATTTTCTACGGATCTTCACGTAAGATCCCACGATTACAGCATCGACTGAGACTGAGATTTAGCAATCCCGCTTTTCAAAACAACCCTTTAATTTTTGTTTGCTATTTTTTAATTATTTTTTTGAAGGCTAGAAGCCACATATTGCAAGTCCAAGCCTTACATGAGCACTCCGGACAGGGAATTAACCCGTGGATGGATGGTTAGAAGGACAGTGATATTTCCATCCCATAAAACTTTAACTCTTAGACTTGACACTTGTGCTAACATTTTTCTGAATTTATTTCAAGGCATCCGATGCTGTGTGTTCAGTTGGAGCCGACGTTCCCGTCTATTATGAATGTGGTGACTTCATCAGTTCCAAAATGATTTGTTGGATCAGTCTCCGACGTGCTCACAGGGGTACGTTGTGCATGCGTGCGTTCATATGAGTGGGTGTATGAGCGTCTGTGTCTGTACTGTGATTAAAAAAATAAGAGCACTCCGGACAAAAATCTACATCCACATATACACATATCTATATCCTATATATATTACACTACTTAGAAAACACGTAAGATTTTCTGTTTCGCACTCCTATTCCAGTGAGACTTCGTCCGCCGGTCCGCCTCCCCATCTCGTTCGTGGTTTTTCTCCAACATCGCACAATGGTCAATTGGGAGGAATGGATGGAGAAACCCACGGAAGCCCGCCTCTGGTGAGATCCTCAGCTGTTCTCCACCTTCCAAACCCTAGAGATCAGGCGAGCAGTGGTGACATATGCTTGCGGTGGTTCAGACGAGGGTCTCAAACACTGATACGCGAGACCTTGGAAGAGGCAATGCACCAACAAGGAGGATATAATCGTGGATGTACGCAGCAGGGCTTACCTATTGCCGATGATAACGTCTTTGTTCCCCGCCGACGAGGTATACCTTGAATTTTTTTCCCTCCTCTCTCCTTCCTCCAATCTTCACCTAACAAAGGAAGTAGTGACACTCGCAACCATCTTCATCCATCGAGGTTGCTATTTCATTACCTGTTATAAATTTTGAAGTCCTCTAATTTGTTTGCTAACGTATGTTTTGCTTGTTTATGCGGTTATTATTGGGATCTACGTGTTCCTCAACAAAAGGAAAAATGATATATTAGATATATAGTTATTACAAAAATCTGGATTATGATACATTCAATGACCGATAAATTACACATTTGCACAATCAAATTTCTTTTCACTAGATTACAAAGAAATACACCCGTGACAAAACTTACAAACTCGAAGCAGCGGCAACTCCAGAAATATCAAGAAAAATGGACGATGTTCTTTACAATGAAAAGAAAAGGAGAAATCAAGGAGGCTGTGAAGGCGAGGATTTGCTAGGTCATAAACATTGAGATTTAGGCAGATGTGTTCTGTGATTGATTTCAGCTGATGAGACTCAAAGCATTTCCTAAGCTGGCTTAAATGTCCTCCATGGCTTGGATGTAGGATCCCAACAAGAACGGAAGGTGGGGATATCGTCCATTTAAGCGGATGGCATCCAAACTGTGATCTCTTTGACCTTCAAACCTCACTTTGAACAGCGCGTAACTGCCGAGAGACTACCGGAGCAGCCACTGGACCAGGCCATTCAGGTAGATAGTAGAGTTACCGTCCATGGTTGCGGCCATGAGTTGTGCTTCGGGGCAAGCATGGACGGCATGGCCGCTGCCCCCGCATATACCAGCAACCCATCGAAGGAGCCGCACGACTGGCCCTTCGTCATTAGTAGGGTAGATAACAGAGCTACCGGCCATGAGCTGCGCTTCAGGGCACACGCCCGCGACATGGACCTCTCGATCGGCGGTGCGCACACAGTCGTCGGCGGTCGGTCCCTGGTCTATCCATGGCCCGTTGACTGCACTGTATACCGTGTTGGTGCTGGTGCATGCGCGGCCGCCGGTGCACGGCTCAGCCTCGCTTCCTTGCACGTCGGTGAACACTGTGAGCTGGTCCTCCATGAATCTGTACGTGAACATGACGCTCTCAATCCCGTCTGTCGACAACCCCTGCCAAGTGCCAACCACCGCGAGGATTAACCGGTGAACAAAGCATTCTACATCGCGCGTGCGCGGAAGATTTGGGAGGTGCGTACCTTGCGGGTGCCTGGCCTTTGGATGGCGCCGCTCTCGCCGATGAGAGAGTTGTCGACGGCGGTGATCACGACGGTGTCGCTCATGGTCGGGGCGGTGCCTTGGCGGTCGATGGCTGATGACACTAGTAGAAAAAGAGCCTTTAGTCCCGGTTTATAAGAGCCTTTAGTCCCGGTTCTAGAACCGGGACAAAAGGGTCGGTACTAAAGCCTCCCCCTTTAGTCTCGGTTCTAACTGGAACCGGGACTAAAACCGAGACTAAAGGCCCTCCACGTGGCCGCTACCTGGAGGTCCACCTTTAGTCCCGGTTGGTAACACCAACCGGTACTAAAGGAAATTTTATGATATTTTTTTTGAATTTTTTCTGAATTTTTTTTGAATTTCAAATTTCAAATTTCTGAATTATTTTAACCTCTAATCTCTAATCATCCTTCGTCACTGCTCAATTTAACCTTTAATCTCTAATCACCCCTCATCATTCCAAATCGTCTAACTTCCCGAATGGTCACCCATCCTGCACGCTTAACTTCCGGGTTCTATTCTCCCTCGTTTCCAAGTCTGCACTTGTTGTTTTTCTGACAATAGTAAGATGTCAATCCTATTAACCCTCAGGAATTTAGTTTGAACATGAAGTCACACATTTCACTGTTTGAGTTTGAAATTATTGTTCTAAAAATCAATAATTATTTAGTAACACTAATATTTCTTGAATAAGTAGTTTCACCACAGTTTGACCCTAGTTTGACCACAGTTTGACTGCAGTTTGACCATAGTTTGACCAGATTTGACCAAAATTCAAAAAACTGAAATAATTATTTAGTAACACTAATATTTCTTGAATAAGTAGTTTGACCATTGTTTGACCACAGTTTGACCATAGTTGACCAAAATTCAAAAAAACTGAAATAATTATTTAGTAACACTAATATTCTTGAATAATTATTTAGTAACACTAATACTTCTTGAATAAGTAGTTTGACCACAGTTTGACCAGATTTGATCAAAATTCAAAAAACTGAAATAATTATTTTGTAACACTAATATTTCTTGAATAAGTAGTTTGACCATTGTTTGACCATAGTTTGACCATAGTTGACCAAAATTCAAAAAAACTGAAATAATTATTTAGTAACACTAATATTCTTGAATAATTATTTAGTAACACTAATACTTCTTGAATAAGTAGTTTGTCCATAGTTTGACCAGATTTAACAAAAATTCACAAAAAACTAAAATTTGAGGATAACTTTTTTTCCTTTTAGAATTTGAGGATTCTAAAAATTTGCAAACAGGCCGTAGGCGGTCTCCATCTGATGCAGATTTTCGTTCTGAACATTTTGATATATTATAAGTTTTTTCCGACGTCGTATGTAAAAGTTATAGCCGTTTTACATTTTCTCTACATTTTTTGCAAAACATGTTCAAATTTAAGTTTTAAAATTTTCCTAACTAGTAGATGTAGTAATATAACTACCTCTCGAAGAATTTTATTTTTTGAAGTTTTTATCATTTTTTTTATTTTTTCGAAACAAAAAGGCGATCCATAGGGGGGTGGGTAGAATTTGAAAATTGGACCTTTAGTCCCGGTTTGAGACACAAACCGGGACTAAAGGGCATCGCACCCTTTAGTCTCGGTTCATGCCTCAAACTGGGACTAAAGGGCTAAGATGAACCGGGACTAATGCCTTAGCCGCACGAACCGGGACCAATGCTCACATTAGTCCCGGTTCATGACTGAACCGGGACTAATGGGCTGACCCGGCCTGGACCATTGCCCCCTTTTCTACTACTGTGACTCCGGGGACTCGAACTTCTTTGCTGCAAGCAGTCTGGGTAGTCGATTGATCTTGTTTGCTACTGGCTCTCTCTGACGATGGCACATCATATATGTGCTGGTGTTTCGTGCGACGTAAGGAAGCCGAAACGTGGACGTGCAGTGGGCGTTCCGCGTTACACACGGCTAGTCAACTTGGCGCCGTAGTACTGCAGTCAACTACAGTAGCATCCAAGGAACAAGAGGTAAAAGCATCCCAAATACCCTAACTTGCACAATATGTGACGTTTTAGTCCTAAACTTGCAAAACTCAACCCCGTCATACCCCAACTTGCACTGCATGTGACGTTCTAGCCCCAGGCCAATGACAGAACGACAAGTGGCAGCCAGGTGGCTGGCCCGGTCGTCGCATGCACTTTTGCAGAAAAACCCCTGCCGTTTTCTCTAATCAACACGCAGTACAACACAACACCTGAATTAATTTTGTCTGAATCCAGTGGTTGTGCGTCACTAGAATGGCGATTTCCCGAATAAAAGAAAACACACACCATAACAAAGATTGCGTGACCATTGTGCTGTACTGCGGGTGCTGTGCTGTGCTGTAATCCCCCTGCCACACTATACGTGCTATAGGCAAAATTACTCAGTTTTACTAGTGCAGGAAGGAACAAAAAGGAAGTTGTGTTAAAAGAGATAGCTACAAAACCTAGAGTGATCTCAGTTTCTACATACCTCGCCTTCGTCTGAATCTGAGTGTCTTTGAGGAAACACAACTCTAATATCATTGTAGAGATAAAATCGCCTCTCTTCCTCGGTCGTGGACTTTCGGTACTCCGATTGAGTAGTTCTGATGACATGCCAGGTTTGGTCCGCTGCATCGATATTGATGATTTCTTGGAAAAGGGGCTCAGAAAACGCAGGTGCAAAGCATAACGAAAAACCCCTCCAGCTGAACTATCATTCACTTTGGAAGGTCTGCAGCAAGACTTCTTTTCACTGTCTATTTGACAGCAGCAACCATTAGCATTAGTGCGACTTTCTGAGCTCCCAATGGGACTCAATTCATTTGATTCGCTAATGTCACATTCCATTGAGCAATACATTCTGTTAGTGTGACCTCCCTTTTCTGATTCATCAGTCAAGTAGCAGTTCTGCCCCTGTTCACAGCCTGCAAAATTAAAATAATTCATCAGTAACTTGAACTCGACAGTTTCACTTTAGCTATCAATGGTATTGGCATTACATTCAGAAAACAGAGTGCCGCATTCTCTAAGTTCACTTCCATATTGGACTGGCTCGACCTTTGTGTGACTGGCATCGCTTCCTTCTTTCACTGGATTAGAAAGAGGAACAGATGACAGAGTGACCTTTTGCGGCACGAAAGTCTGTCCCATTTTAAAATAAAAGAAAAAAGATGAACTCGAGAAAAGAAGTTATAAAAAAGATGAATAATCATGACACACTTTCTTATTCATCAAAACGAATAAAACATGTCTTGATGCAAGTTTGGGACAAAAGGCGAATAATTATGAGCCCTTCTAAATAGGCGAACACCATTACTCGAAATGCTTCAAAATGGCTCCTTTTGACACACGTCAAGATAGCTTTTTCCAGTGCATCAGTATATTCCAGGTCAAATTTACTGGGAATCCAATGAAATGGCAACATTTTCAGTTACTGGCCTAGTCGCCACAGCGGCAACCAGTGTTGGTAATACAAAACAAACCTGGGACAATTCTACTATCATCTCTCAGTAAGACTACCGATATGAAATGTCCAAACCTTTTGCTTGTTATATCTACCGAAAATAGAAGTTTATGAATGGCATTGACATACAACCACATTTAATAACTTAACAAAATTGAGAAATACACCATCATAGGAACTCAACTAAATTGAGAATTCCTATAGAGTAAATCAGCATGATAATAAAATTCTATATATTTCCAAGTTCTGATATAACAGCTATAAACAGTTGCAGATATGGGATCCCAGTAACTCAACATAGTTGATAAATATGCCATAGGAACTCGAAAATATTGAGAATCACAATAGAGAAAGTCTACAGAATAAATATTCTGCTGGTAACCCATATGGAAATAAGAAAATCCAAGCCATGACGATAAATAAAATCTGTGATTATCTTCAGTATTTAGGTCTACATGACAATGAAAATAGTCAGCAGTTACGGCCTTGCAACAACTCCCAACTTCACATACCTTGGTTCCAGCAGGCATGCCACTCAAATCATAGTTGCAAAAGAAGGTGTGCAGCGGTGTCTTCTCTGGGTTACTGACCACCTGTCAAGGGCAACAGTTTGTAAAACAGGTGCATCAAAGTATGACGGTTAAATAGAACTTTAAATATATTAGCCAATAAAAGAACAACTTGAGGGTCGTGGAGATGGAGACAGTACATCAGCCTCACAATTAGCGTCAGATTCTCAGATATTGACATGCACACACAAAGAGCAAACTTTTGAATTTCATATTCCATTTTCGAAATGGCAGAAAATGGTAAACGGATATCTGAGGCATCCATTATAATGAATTGAGGATGTTTTATTTGTTTAGATAGTTCAGCACAGTGGTGTCAGCTTGTGAAGATTAGCGATAGGGTGAAAAATAAAAAGAAACTAAGTACTTGGGTTGATTAGAGCTATACTGCAGGTTGTGTTGTAATGTGCGTTGATTAGAGAAAATGGCAGGGGTTTTTCTGCAAAAGTGCATGCGACGACCGGGCCAGCCACCTGGCTGCCACTTGTCGTTCTGTCATTGGCCTGGGACTAAAACGTCACATGCAGTGCAAGTTGGGGTATGACGGGGTTGAGTTTTGCAAGTTTGGGACTAAAATGTCACATGTTGTGCAAGTTAGGGTACTTGGGATGCTTTTACCTCAAGGAACAATATTCGTCCATATTCACACAATCGAGGGGGATATATACGTACGTATGACGTTAACACTCTTACGTACGCACGCACGCAAGGGATCAGCGAGGAAGCTATCATCAGCACAGTCCAACGGTGATCCACTGCTAGTACCGTACGTGATACCGAACCTGGGGGATGCTTGTTGCTGTATTATCATATTATATAAAGGAATCACTGGAAGATAAAAAAAGTATTACCCGATAGATGATCCCAGGAAGCATTGACGAAGACGACTTTTGCGCGACAAACACAAGGGGTGGCTTCTTTTTACAGCTCTTGTTTAAAATCGACCAATGGCTCAATATGTTCCAGCTTTTACTAGTGTCCATTCTCCATTTTTCGTTACTCGTTGAAATCTCTGTTGGAAATTGGCAGTAGCCAGATTGTGAACTATGAAGAATGCATGAAATTAGTCTTTACACATTGTAACTTGCATGCATTTTCTCAAACGATAATGCATTAAAGTTCATGGTTGCCCATATCCATCCATGCGTGTGGAGCCAACTTTTTAAAGGGTTGGAAAAACGCGTAGACAATCGATGCAGCTCCAAAGTCCCAACTGCTTTGCGCCAACACTGAATGGCACAGCCAAGAATATACAGATGCAGAAACAAGCTAAAAGAAGAACTCAAATGGATCATCTAAAGAGTCAAGAGGAAGGATTACGGTGGATATGAGACTTGGATCAAATCCTTTAGATAACTTGCTTTGCTGCTGTTGTATCTGTTGTTTACTATTTTTTATTTCTTTCATTAGTTTTGTTTGTTTCTTTGATGTATAGTTTTTATTTTTATTTTTATGGACCTTATTCTTTGTATTCTATTATTTAAAAATCAATAAAAATACGCAGCAGAGTCCTGCTGTTTCCCTCAAAAATAAAATGGCACAGCCATATGATAGACTGCCAAGGGTGTCACATATGCTGCATGTCCTGGGCTGTATTTTCCCTAGTGCTTAAAGAAATTATATTCCAGCAAAGATGTGGAAGGACTCGGATCACCATCATAATCGTGGCCTGCAATATTTAAGACCAATTTAGGTGATTCCAAGTTGCAAAAAATCATATGGGTCACAGAAAGTTGAAGATGCCCGGCCAGATCTATTAAAAACCACTACTTGGAGCATCTACAAGCTGATCCCCCATACCTGCCCCCAAACACTCGGACAGACTGCCTGGTCAGTGTCGAGATGTAATAATGGCACTCAACGAGCGGGCTTCTTAATGTCATCCCAAACGTTTAGACTGACCGGCACTTTCCATATCCATTAAGAAGACAACATTGGATAATCGTTCCAAACATGTGGAGTACACACAACTATTTACACATAAATTAGACAACTACTACTATGCAATCAAATAATGTTTAGGAAACTGAGTAATAAGGTTGTGGTAAACTCTTGGAGGCTCTTCAAGTATTGAACCATGTAGATCCGCTGCTAAAAAGAAAAAGGTTCTTCTGGTTGCAGACAGAAGAATTATACTTGTATTTTTTTTTTGCAAGAAAGAAGAATTATAACCTTAAATCAACAGTTTGGTTGTACTAGAATGATGTATCATCACTTCATTAATGGTCTAGAATGGTGGAACGAGGGAGGAAAATGTGCAGAAAACATGTTTAGTTGGTTGTATGATTTCTCCTTTCAGTTTTAAGTGGTGCCCCGGCACCTTTTGGAGCCAGCCACATATGTGCCATACAAAGTTGGACATGCCCAGCTTGATCTAATTAAAAATCACTACCTAAGATTGCCTCTATTTTCATTCACTAAAGTCAACTTCCTAATTATTCTGTGTTGTATTTGAAAACAAGAGATCGTATTGTCCATTAATTACCAAGACAACAATGGATAATTGTCAAACATCTAGAGCACACAACCATTTCCACATAAATTAGACAACTACTACAACTACACAATCAAATTCTTTTCCACTAGATTACAAAAAAAATACAACTGCAATATTTTTTACAAACTCAGATGCACAAACTAATGAAGCGACAATAACAAAAATATCGGGATTTTCCTTTCGTGACAATACTAACTCAAGGCGGCGGGAAGTTGGGAGCCCGTAAAACATGAGGGTTTGCTCGACCTACAAACCTTGTGTCTAATAACGGGCCTTCTCCTCGGGGGCGCATAACAGGGTCATACCTCCCGCCGCATACAGCAGAGACCCACAAGGCCGCGGCCGTCAATCCGACGGCGGACCACCGGAGGAACCGCACGACCAGGCCTTCGTCATTGAGGTAGATAGTAGTGTTCGGGCATCTCCAGCCACACCCCCAACAGGCCCCCCAGGACACTTTTTCGGCGCCGGCGCCGAAAAAACGGCCCAGTCGCGCCCCCAGGACACCGAAAATCGCCGGTTCGGACCTTTTTTCCGCCCGGCGGTCACAGGCCGAACCCGGCGCGCTGGGGAGCAGTTGGGGGCTCCGGCACTAGGGAAAAGCACGCCTGGCCCACATCGACAGGGGAAAATTCAAGGTTTTCTTCGCCTCGCACCCCCCGCGCCCTCGGCCACCACTAGCTATATCCCGGTGACGGCCGCCGCCCTACTCCGCTAGATAGCCGTTCCCCGCCGGAAAATAGCAGCGCTTCGCCGCGGCAGCCCCTCCCACAGCAGCTGGGCGTTTCCGGCCGCCGTTTTCGGCCGCGGAGGCGCGGTTTAGCGGCGGGTACACGCCCACCGAGCGCAAGCACTAGTAGAAAACAGGGCTATGGTCCAGGCCGGCTCAGCCCATTAGTCCCGGTTCAGTCTAGAACCGGGACCAATGTGGGCATTGGTCCCGGTTCGTGAGCCCAGGGGGCCGGCTGGGCCACGTGGGCCATTGGTCCCGGTTCGTCCGGACCTTTTAGTCCCGGTTGGTGGGACGAACCGGGACCAATGGGCCTCGCTCCTGGCCCACCACCATTGGTCCCGGTTGGTGGCTTGAACCGGGACCAAAGGCTTCCCTTTAGTCCCGGTCCATGTCATCAACCGGGACCAATGAGGTGCCTATATATACCCCCTCGCGCAAGAGCAGAGCACAGTGCTCTGTTTTTTCTGGCCGAGGGGGAGAGGGCTTTGTGGTGCTCTAGCTCACCTCCTATGCACATGAGGTGTTCGATGGAATGCCCGAGCCACACTACTTAAGCTTTCTCCTGTCGAAGCTCGACCTCCAAGCTCCATTTTCCTCGAGATTTGTCTAGATTTAGCAGTCCATCACGCCCCGTCCCCGTCTTCACCGCCGTCGATCACCCGCGCCGATCTCATCACCGACACCACCGTGGTGAGCCTCTTGTTCTTATCTTCTTTCTGAAAGGAAAAATATTCTTACTTGTATGTTTAGATAGATACTTGTATCATTTTCTTACATTTATTATTGCATCTTATATAGTGCGATGGTTTTGGTATCCGCCCCCGTCGGCCCTCGTCCTGTCTATGATTCGGATTTGGTATGTATATTATCTTTATAACTATTGGTTCATTTATTGTTTATGAAAATTATGCCGACCAACGTGACATAGATTTTATTTATCTAGGATGTATGTGGATCGGAAATGCCAACCGACCCTATTGTCGAGAGGTTAAATTTAGTTGAAGAAGAAAACAATTTGTTGAAGGAAAAAATAAAAAAAAATTGAGGAGGAGAAGATGATATTGGAGTTGCATGTTGCGGATGTCGTCGATGATCACAAGATCAAGATGGATGCAATGCGCTTGAAGATAGAAAGATTAGAAAATATGCCATTCATACCGAGGCTTGGTATCATTATGCCGTTGGATCAATTGTTACCTTGGTTGCGATTATGATCGCATTTGTTTTCGCATTAAAATGTTTTACATAGTTTCAATGTATGGTTTAATTAATTAGATGCTCTGGAGAGCTATATGTTGTTAGATGAGAACTATGTATGCACTTTGGTTTTAATGTGATGATGAACTTCTATTAATTTGGACACTTAATTATATATAATGCACGCAGATGAACCGGCAATGGATATACGGTGACAGACACACCCGCGAGTACATTAAGGGCGTGCATGAGTTTCTCGATGCGGCTGAGGCAAACAAGCAGAATGGTTTTATGTGTTGTCCATGCACTGAATGTGGGAATACGAGGTCTTACTCTAACCGGAAAATCCTTCACTCCCACCTGCTTTACAAGGGTTTCATGCCACACTATAATGTTTGGACGAGACACGGAGAAATAGGGGTTATGATGGAAGACGGCGAAGAAGAAGAGTACGATGACAACTATGTGCCCCCTGAATACGGTGATGCTGCAACGGGGGGGAGCTGGTGAAGATCAAGAGGAACCAGACGATGTGCCCAATGATGCTGCCATGGGTAAAGCTGCTGAAGATCAAGAGGAACCAGATGATGTGCCCGATGATGATGATCTCCGCCGGGTCATTATCGATGCAAGGACGCAATGCATTAGTCAAAAGGAGAAGCTGAAGTTCGATCGCATGTTAGAGGATCACAAAAAAGGGTTATACCCAATTGCGAAGATGGCAACACAAAGCTCGGTACCGTACTGGAATTGCTGCAGTGGAAGGCAGAGAATGCTGTGGCTGACAAAGGATTTGAGAAGCTACTGAAAATATTAAAGAAGAAGCTTCCAAAGGATAACGAATTGCCCGACAGTACATACACATCAAAGAAGGTCGTATGCCCTCTAGGATTGGAGGTGGAGAAGATACATGCATGCCCTAATGACTGCATCCTCTACCGTGGTGCATACAAGGATCTGAACGCATGCCCGGTATGCGGTGCGTTGCGGTATAAGATCAGACGAGATGGCCCTGGTGATGTTGACGGCGAGCCCCTCAGGAAGAGGGTTCCTGCGAAGGTGATGTGGTATGCTCCTATAATACCACGGTTGAAACGTCTGTTCAGAAATGAAGAGCATGCCAAGTTGATGCGATGGCACAGTGAGAACCGAAAGAAAGATGGGAAGTTGAGAGCACCCGCTGACGGGTCGCAATGGAGAAAAATCGAGAGAAAGTACTGGGATGAGTTTGCAAAGGACCCAAGGAATATATGGTTTGCTTTAAGCATGGATGGCATTAATCCTTTCGGGGAGCAGAGCAGCAATCACAGCACCTGGCCCGTGACTCTATGTATGTATAACCTTCCTCCTTGGATGTGCATGAAGCGGAAGTTCATTATGATGCCAGTTCTCATCCAAGGCCCTAAGCAACCCGGCAACAAAATTGATGTGTACCTAAGGCCATTAGTTGAAGAACTTTTACAGCTGTGGAATGGAAATGGTGTACGTACGTGAGATGAGCACAGACAGGAGGAATTTAACCTTAAGGCGTTGCTGTTCGTGACCATCAACGATTGGCCCGCTCTCAGTAACCTTTCAGGACAGACAAACAAAGGATACCACGCATGCACGCACTGTTTAGATGACACTGAAAGTATATACCTGGACAAATGCAGGAAGAATGTGTACCTGGGCCATCGTCGATTTCTTCCGACCAACCATCAATGTCGAAAGAAAGGCAAGCATTTCAAAGGCGAGGCAGATCACCGGAAGAAGCCCGCCATGCGCACCGGTGATCACGTGCTTGCTATGGTCAATGATTTACACTACGTAATCTTTGGAAAGGGTCCCGGTGGACTAGCTGTTCCGAATGACGCTGAGGGACACGCACCCATGTGGAAGAAGAAATCTATATTTTGGGACCTACCCTACTGGAAAGACCTAGAGGTCCGCTCCTCAATCGACGTGATGCACGTGACGAAGAACCTTTGCATGAACCTGCTAGGCTTCTTGGGCGTGTATGGGAAGACAAAAGATACACCTGAGGCACGAGAGGACCTGCAACGTTTGCACGAAAAAGACGGCATGCCTCCGAAGCAGTATAAAGGTCCTGCCAGCTACACTCTTACGAAAGAAGAGAAAGAAATCTTCTTTGAATGCCTGCTCAGTATGAAGGTCACGACTGGCTTCTCGTCGAATATAAAGGGAATAATAAATATGCCAGAGAAAAAGTTTCAGAACCTAAAGTCTCATGACTGCCACGTGATTATGACGCAACTGCTTCCGGTTGCATTGAGGGGGCTTCTACCGGAAAACGTCCGATTAGCCATTCTGAAGCTATGTGCATTCCTCAATGCAATCTCTCAGAAGGTGATCGATCCAAAAATCGTACCAAGGCTAAGGAGTGATGTGGCGCAATGTCTTGTCAGTTTCGAGCTGGTGTTCCCACCATCCTTCTTCAATATCATGACGCACGTCCTAGTTCATCTAATCGACGAGATTGTAATCCTAGGGCCCGTATTTCTACACAATATGTTCCCCTTTAAGAGGTTCATGGGAGTCCTAAAGAAATATGTCCGTAACCGTGCTAGGCCAGAAGGAAGCATCTCCATGGGCCATCAAACAGAGGATGTTATCGGGTTTTGTGTTGACTTCATTCCTGGCCTTAACAAGATAGGTCTCCCTAAATCGCGGTATGAGGGGAGACTGACTGGAAAAGGCACTCTTGGAAGAGACTCAATAATATGCAGGGACGGATATTCTTGGTCTCAAGCACACTACACAGTTCTACAAAACTCTACCTTGGTGACCCCGTATGTCGATGAACACAAGAACAGTCTGCGCTCCAAACACCCGGAGCAGTGCGACAACTAGATTACATGTGAACACATCAGGACTTTCAGCAGTTGGTTGGAAACACGTCTCAGAGGTGACAACACTGTTTGTGATGAGTTGTACTTGTTATCAAGGGGACCATCTTTGACTGTATTGACTTACAAAGGATACGAGATAAATGGGAATACATTTTACACGATCGCCCAAGATCAAAAGAGCACCAACCAAAACAGCGGTGTCCGCTTTGATGCAGCAACCGAGAGCGGAAAGGACACATATTATGGTTACATAGTGGACATATGGGAACTTGACTACGGACCTGATTTTAAGGTCCCTTTGTTTAAGTGCAAATGGGTTAATCTGTTAGGCGGCAGGGTACAAGTAGACCCACAGTACGGAATGACAACAGTGGATCTGAAAAATCTTGGGTACACTGACGAACCGTTCGTCCTACGATGTGGCACATGTTATCTATGTGAAGGACATGTCTACCAAACCGAGAAAAAGAAAAGATAAGGAAGCGAATACATCATACGATGAGCCAAAGCGCCACATAGTTCTTTCAAGAAAAAGGGACATCCTGGGAGTGGACGGCAAGACAGACATGTCTGAAGATTATGAAAAGTTTTATGAAATTCCTCCTTCAATGTCAAGGCTGACCCAAGCATCCTGATAAACAATGAAGATTATCCATGGTTACAGCGCAATAAGCAAATGACACAAGCGAAGAAAAAGTGAAGACTTTCTCCCGCAACTATTATGATGATACCATGCCAAATTTGTAACAGACGAACATGCTACCATTGTCCGTTTTGTACATGCACATGCTATGTGGGTGAAATTATGATACCATCCCAACTTTCAACTTTTTCAGAGTTCATTTGAAATGCTTTCATGTCTTATGGTTCGAAACTTTGATACTTCGAAAGTGATTGTCCATTTTGTACACGAAGTGCATCAAGTATTTGTCGTAACCCTCTCTACTTTTTGGAACATGCTATGTGGGTGAAATGATGATACCATGCCAACTTTCAACCTTTTCAGAGTTCATTTTGAAATGCTTTCCAATTTCAGAGTCATTTAGCTCAAAGAATGAATTAATAGCAAACAGAATGAACTACAAAACTTTTATGAAAATAAAAACAATCAATTAAAATATTATGTTATGATCAACTAAAATAAAACTATATATTCTTCAATAGCAAAAATAATATAATTTTTGTGACCTAAAATCAAACTATAAGTATTTAATTGTAAGTATAAATAAAAAATAAATAGCAAAGAAGAAAAAAAATTCTATTTATATAGTAAAGTTATTCATAAACTAGTGATTCACACAAATTTTTAAAAATTCAAATTTAAACTATTCAAAATTTAAAACTAATGGCACTAACAGAAAGTTTATAATTTTTGTGACCTAAAATCAAAAAGAAATCACTAAAAAACTATAAGTATTTAGTTGTAAGTATAAATAAAAAATAATTAGAAAAAAATTCTATTTTTATAGTAAAGTAATTCATAAACTAGTGATTCACACAAATTTTTAAAAAATCAAATTTAAACTATTGAAAATTTAAAACTAATGGCACTAACAGAAAGTTTATAATTTTTGTGACCTAAAAGCAAAAAGAAATCACTAAAAAACTTTAAGTATTTAGTTGTAAGTAGAAATAAAAAATAAATAGAAAAAAAATTCTATTTTTATAATAAAGTTATTCATAAACTAGTGATTCACACAAATTTTTAAAAATTCAAATTTAAACTATTCAAAATTTAAAACTAATGGCACTAACAGAAAGTTTATAGTTTTTGTGACCTAAAAGCAAAAAGAAATCACTAAAAAACTGTAAGTATTTAGTTGTAAGTAGAAATAAAAAAATAAAAAACCAAAAAAATGTAGAAATAAAAAAGAAAAAACCAAAAAAATGCCTCCTACTGGGCCTCCACGGCCTGAATACAACTAGAAACCATACATGGGCCAGGATTCAGGCCCGCAGAAGGCCCAATAGGCCCACAGGCAGTAGCAAGTTTAGGCCCGAAAGCCTGCATTAGAGAGGAGCTCGAATGGGGAGGCACACCAGCGCTTATAAACTAGTGCCGGCGCCCTTCAGCTAGCGATGTGGGACTAAAGTTTTGGGCGCGGGGCAGCACAAGGCCATTGGTCCCGGTTGGTGGCACCAACCGGGACTAAAGGGGGCATTGGTCATGGTTCGTGGCACCA
>NC_041380.1:19568327-19574467 GCF_002162155.2 Triticum dicoccoides
CGATCCCGTCGCCGCCCCGAGCCCGTCGCAGCCCCGCCCCGTCGTCGCTCCGCGCCAGCGCCGGCCCTTTAGGTTGATGATGTTGATGATATGATGATATGATGATGTTTTTTTTTCTGTTGATGATATGATGATGTTTTTTTCTGTTGATATGATGATGTTTTTTTTCATATATGCATTTTTTCATATATGTATTAATTTTTTAAGTTGTTAGTAGATATCGATTTTAGGTTAGTGCATTTTATCACTGATTTTAGGTTAGTTGAGCCTCTTTAGTGCATTTTATGTTTGTTGCATTTTAGGTTAGTGCATTTTATGTTAGTGGAGAGGAAAAAGTAAAATAAGGAAAAGGAAAACAAGTAGAGAAAGAAGGAGAAGAAGAAGGAGAAGACGAGGAGAGGAAGAAAAGGAAGAGGAGAAGAAGAAAGGAATAGAGGAGAAGAAGAAAAAATAGAAAAAAATTTCTATTTTTTCTTCTTCTCCTCTATTCCTTTCTTCCTTCTCCTCTTCTTTTTCTTCTTTTTTCTTCTTCTTATTTATTTCTCCTCTTCGAGGGGTCGAGGGTCGGGAACTAAGGTAGAGGGTCGAGGGTCGTTAAGGGGTCAAGGGTCGAGGGTTTCAGGGTCGAGGGTTCGGGGGTTCTATAGGTTTGAGGGTCGAGGGTTCCAGCAGGGTCGTCTAGGGGTCGAGGGTTCCAGGGTCGTCGAGGGTTCGAGGGGTTGAGGATCGCCGAGGGGTCGAGAGAGGTTTCCTAGTGTCAAAGTATTGAAGAAATCCATGCCTTCATCATTAGCCGGAAGTAACCAGGGCATGTTGGTACGAAGTTCTGCAAAGTTGTTCTGGAATGGAGTCCCGGATAGAATAATCCGCCTTTTGGTACGAATTCAGCAAAGGCCTTCCAAATAGCGATATTCGGAAGGCTCTTGCTGAACTTTGTACCAAAAAGCGAATTATCCTATCTGGGACTCCGTTCCAGAACAACTTTGAAGAGCTTCGTACCATCATGCACATGTTACTTTCGCCTAATGATGAAGACATGGTTTTGTTGAATCCTTTGACACTAGGCAACCTCCCGACCCCTCGGCGATCCTCTCGAACATGAGAGGAAGAAGAGGGTCGTCTAGGGGTCGAGGGTTCCAGGGTCGTCGAGGGTTCGAGGGGTCAAGGATCGCCGAGGGGTCGAGAGAGGTTTCCTAGTGTCAAAGTATTGAAGAAATCCATGCCTTCATCATTAGCCGGAAGTAACCAGGGCATGTTGGTATGAAGTTCTGCAAAGTTGTTCTGGAATGGAGTCCCGGATAGAATAATCCGCCTTTTGGTACGAATTCAGCAAAGGCCTTCCAAATAGCGATATTCGGAAGGCTCTTGCTGAACTTTGTACCAGAAAGCAAATTATCCTATCTGGGACTCCGTTCCAGAACAACTTTGAAGAGCTTCATACCATCATGCACATGTTACTTTTGCCTAATGATGAAGACATGGTTTTGTTGAATCCTTTGACACTAGGCAACCTCCCGACCCCTCGGCGATCCTCTTGAACATGAGAGGAAGAAGAGGGTCGTCTAGGGGTCGAGGGTTCCAGGGTCGTCGAGGGTTCGAGGGTTCTTCTCCTCTATTCTTTCTTCTCCCCTTTTTTTTCTTCTTCTTCCTCTTTTTTTTATCGGGAACAAGGGTCGTCGAGGGACATAGATGTAGTGTCATCGTTGTCGATATATACCCCCTCCCGATAGCTTACTATGATTAGGTAGCTAGTTCTACGTTTGGCACTAATATATCCATCTGTCATGTTTGAATAATAATTGCCATGTTGTAAATATTTGTAGAAACTATGGACACCGCCCTAGACGAAGCAACAAAAGAAGCGTTGTTGAGGGACATAATCGCAGAAGGAAGTGATGCCATCTCGTTGTTTCTCAACGAAACCGATGGTCTGGAAGGAGAGGGTGAACAAGCTGGCTACGGTGACCTAATGCGGGTGCAAGAAGAAGAACATGAGGACGGCTCCGGTGACCCAATGCCGGTGCAAGAAGGAGACCGTGATGACGGCTCCGGTGACCGAACCGAGTCCGGCCAGGTATATATATTAGTTAAGCTTATGCTGACTAGCTGATTGATGCATTCATTGTTTTGGTATGTACACATATTAATTAAGTCTTTGTTCTTTTTTCTAGCCCTCCGGATCGAGCACAACTTCGGTAAAGAGACGAGCCCCGAAGAAAAATTTGAGCTCGGATGAAAAGTTTGAGATCATAGCAATCGCGCCCGACGGCCAACCTATTGAACCCCTCCGAATAAAGAGCGCATTCGTTGCTCAGTGCGGGGTTCTGGTTAGGGACAAGATCCCGATAAGCATCCAACAATGGTTTAAGCCGGCTACAGAAGACCCTAAGGTCTCTTATGTCAATGATATGCAGAAAAATGATCTTTGGACTAAGCTGAAGTCAAATTTCACCCTACCGCCTGAGGATAATCCAGAGAACCCAGTTAAAGAGAAATTAATCAAGTATTTTGCTCTGAAGAGGATGACAGAACTATTCAGGAGGTGGAAGAAAGAGCTGAATAAGTTTGTCGAAAATAATGAGACACCAGAATTCAAGGGCAGATATGAGAAGATCAGAGATCACTGGCCCGCATTTGTGGCCCACAAGACATCGGAAAAGAGTCATAAGATGTCGGCAACAAACAAGCAAAATGCTGCGAAGAAGAAGCTTCACCATCGCACGGGGTCAGGTGGCTACCTCGTAGCCCGGCCTAAGTGGTCCAAGACTGAGAATGATCTGGTTCATAAAGGGATCGAACCAGAGACAATTAACTAGCCAGACCGTTGCCGGACTTGGTTCTTCGGGGCTGGCGGAACCCTGGACCCTGTAACAGGGAAGTGCATTTGGACGAACGATCAAATGGACATACCAGTCAGTAAGCTTAAGCAGTATATCGAAGCAGCGCAGGAAGGGACGTTCTTTCCAGACAGAGAGAACGACGAGCTCACAATGGCCCTCGGGAATCCTGAGCACCCTGGACGGACACGAGGCACGCCAGGCTCCATTCCGTGGAAGGTTGGGTTTCCGGACGCAGGCGGTTACAAATCCCATGAGAGGAGGAAAAAAGTGCAGCAGACCCAAATGCAGGCGCTGCAAGCAAGGGTAGACGCGATAGAGGAACGAAAAGCAAATCGCAGCAAACGTACTGCCGAAGCCTTCCCCGAAGCTACCCCGCCATCTCAGCGCAGAAGCAGCGTGGCTTCCACCGAGCTGCTTCAGCCGGAGCATGCCTTGACGGCTCCTGCCAGCTATCCCGCGGATGCTATAACGGAGTCTCAAAATTGCCACCTTATGACGCAATGGATGAATTTGAAGGTCAAGGCGGCTGTTGGCTCTGTTTATCCTACTGAACCCGGCGCAACTTTTCACTGCCAGCCGATTCCAGAAGGATATGCTAGGGTGATGGTGGATGAGATAACGGAGGGATTTGAGGACCTCCAGCTTGACCACCCTACCGGTGAAGGGGAGACTCGGCTGGGGTCTACTCTGAAGACTCCATGCCTATGACGGAAGGAGCTCATCAACCTTCCGAACTGGACGCCACCGCCTCCTCCTCCTCCTCCGGCGAGTCAGGGCACTCCGCCTCCACCGCCTCCTCCTCCGGCGAGTGACGATCAGGGCCCTCGGCCGGCTCCTTCTCCGGCGCGTGGCGGCACTCCGCCTCCTTCTCCGTCTGCGCCGACGCGCCCGAGCAGCCAGCCTCCTCCTTCTCCGCCTCGTCAGCAAGGGCGGAAGAGACCTGCCGCCGCTCCAGCTGCTCCGGCACGTCGTAGTCCTTCTCCTCCGCCACTTAAGCAAGTAAAGAAGACAACCGCTACGTCTGCTCGGTCGACGTCTAGCAGTACAACCAGAGGCGGGAGGACATACAGATTCGGTCCTTCTCTGAAGACTCCAGAGAAGTTACCATATGAGAGGACCCTGGAGGAGAACGACGAGATCGCGCGAGAAGAAGTGAGGAACTTCTTTGAAGGGGTGAAAGCAAAGAAACATCCACCTCCGGAGGAGAAAGTAGATCGGGTGAAAGTGAAGCGCACTCTGGCTGCCCTGACAAAACCACCGAAGTCTGATCCGCCGAAAGGAAACTATGACCGCATTATTGGAAAGGAATTTGCCGAAGCGGAGCGGTCGGGAAGTACTGTCAGTGATCAAAGGCTGAAAGAACGACGAGCTGGGAAACAAATTGCCCAGCTCGGCGAACAAGCGAAGAAATCATGCCCCCCGCTCAAGGTGCCTAGCCACAACGTCGCTAATGATCCGAGGATGGTGCCCGGTTATAGCAATCTTGCAGATTACCTGCCCGACGAAGTACGTTATGAACCCATGGACGTGCAGATACAAAGATACGAGTATGGGAAGCCTCTCGTCAAAGATGAAAGATCTCTATCAACGATGATGCGAAGATTGATTGATTGATACTTTAAAATCTGCAGAGACTCTGGGGGGAGGAGTACTTTGTATGTGAAAGTTAAAAAGGAGCATGACCTCGTTGGAATTGATCTGTTGCCTGTTCCATTTGAGGAGTTCTATCAGTTTTTCAATCAATTGGCCCTCGATAAAACAACGGTCGCCTGCTACTGTCTGTAAGTAGTACTACTTCTGTCATTAAGGGAGCGTTCGGAATCCCTCCACTCCCGAGTCAGCTCGCGGAGCCGGCGGAGCTGCAGGCTGAAAAGGTGAAGCTGAGATATACGCACTCCGCAGATCTGCGGAGCTGGCGGAAGGCCGAACAGGCCCTAAGTTTCTCTATATAGCTTAGCTCTTTCATTGCATGTATTTATAATCATCCTCACTGTATTATGCAGATTGAAGATCGCCGAATTGAAGAAAAGACAAGTCGGTGATATTGGGTTCATTAACACATATCTCATAGATGCAACTCAGGTTAAATTGCATGCCGCAGATATCGAGGCCAACTTGCTACGATCGTTAGTAATAAATCAAAACGAAGATATAATACCTTTTCCTTACAACTTCAAGTGAGTGTTACTGTCTTGTGCGTATTCGGTTTCCCTTATATATTAGTCAAGGTTATAGTAATGTAATTGATGAGTTATGCATGTGTGTGCAGTTTCCACTATATTCTCCTACATATTAAGCTTGAGCAGGGACTAGTAACCGTCTTAGACTCAAGACGAAAAGATCCCCAGGACTATGCAGACATGACTCAAATACTCGAGAAGTAAGTTAAATCAATCATTATCCACCATATCAGCAACTTTGTTCATTTCCTGTAATTGTTTTCTTTCTCCGGCAGGGTTTGGAGAAAATTCACCAGAAAAGCTCCGGGACTGCCGAAGGAGCTGCAATTTAGACACCCGAAAGTAAGTACTATAGTAGCATTTTAAGCGCATCTACTAGTCATTCAAGCGCTAGTTTCATCAATACCATTTGGCATTCTTGCTTATCAGTTTGATTAACCTCTATTTCTTGTAAAGTGGTTGTGGCAGGAACACGGGAATGATTTCTGTGGATACTATGTTTGTGAGTCCATTCGCCACACGACCTGTGAGCGGGGCGGGTACTCTAACGAACAATATGAAGTACGTAAATAACAACATTCACAATTTTATTTTATTACCATCATTTGTGTTGAGTTTCATTCATTCATATATATATGTATTGACCCCCTTCTTCAAATTAGATGTTTCGGAAGCGGGATGAACTCCTAGCACCAGCTCGCATGCGAGCAATTCAAGAGGAATTGGCGGCATTCTTTCTTGACCACGCGATCCCTGAAGACGGAGAATTCTATGTGGACCCTGAGTCCGTATGATTATATTTGTAAGAGATAATTATTTTATATATGTAGCCGGTAGTGTCAGATAGATATACGAGAACTTGTTGTTCGACCAATCTCTCGGAGAAGGAGAGGTGGTCGATATCACTTCTCTCTGTATGCATATATGTTCATGACGATCTTCTGTTTCCTTCGTTTGCTTACTAGCTAGCCAGCGTGTCTAGTCCTCTCTATACGTATGTATAGTACGTAGCGTCGACCAAGCACGGACATAAGAGAGGACACTTCTCTCTATTAATTATAGCTAGCTAACACAATATATGAAACACCTAAATTAACCCCCCAAAACCCCCAACCCCCCC
>NC_041380.1:19574686-19618835 GCF_002162155.2 Triticum dicoccoides
AGAAACCCCAGCCACAGAAATGCTGACGCGTGGATGCCTATTGGTCCCGGTTGGCCAACCGGGACCAAAGGGTCTCCTGACTGGGCTCTGCGCACTGCCCACGTGGAGGCCCATCAGTCCCGGTTCTGGATTGAACCGGGACTAAAGGGTCGGGGCATTAGTACCGACACTTTAGTCCCGGTTCAGGAACTGGGACTAAAGGCCCTTACGAACCGGGACTATAGGCCCTTTTTCTACTAGTGAAGGTGTTCGGCGTTTTGCCTGACTCGGCGATGGACTCGGATGACGAGGAAGAGCTCGCCGCGCTGCTGGAGGAGGAAGCCGCGGCCTACGTCCAGGAAGAAGAGCACCTCATGGTGCTCGCCGCCCTCGCCCAGCTGCTGGCGAGCAATGAAAAGCCGCCGCGAGGTGGCTCGGCGTCGGGGTGGGTGAAAGCAAAGAACTGGCATCGTCTCGAAGGCTACTACATGCTGTACTCCGACTACTTCACCGATGCTCCACTTCATGGCGAGAAAATATTTCGGCGCCGTTATCGGATGAGCCGAAAGCTCTTCCTCAGGATTGTGAATTCCATCCGGGAGTTCGACAACTACTTCAAGTGCAAGATGGATTGCACTAGCGCTCTTGGATTCACCTCCATCCAGAAGTGCACGACAGCAATGAGGATGCTTGCATATGGAGCTCCTGCCACATGATGCCTCTGGTCGTTTCGTCTCACAGTAGCAGGGCCGCTGCTCCGCATAGCGGCCTGGGAATCCTCTCATTCATTAGGCCGACTGAACGGGACAGCCTATGTAGGCCCAAAAATAGATGGTTGAGGCCCATACCGTTCATCCCCTGCCTCTTTGTCTCTCCGGAACCGGCGTTCTTCATGCGTTCCTCAGTGCCGCCGCGACGCGATATGCGGCCGTTCTTCTGCTCATCTCCTTGGATCCTCGACTTATGAATCAGCCTAGGTCCTTTCTTCTTTTCATCCATACGGCGATCGTCTCCTCTGGATCTGGTCCGCGAGTTGCTTAGTTTCAACCAAGCGGCGGCGACCCACGCTGTCAGTGTCCTTGTCCAGCTTTCCTCGGCGTGCATGGGCCTCCATGCCGTTCCCTGTTTCCCATAGATGAGGAGACGAATTGTTCCATGTATAATCTGTCATCTAGGAGCAGGGAGTGGCTTGGCGATGATACAAAGAGTTATCAAGCGGTGACCAACATGTCCACTTGACTTTCCTCTTCTTTTTTGGGGTTTTATGTTGGTCCACCCCTGTTGCTTCACTCCTCGTTGAGCTCTTTCAGTGTTTTCTTAGAACCCTGTTCGATCTTTTAATATGCCTTTTCTGATTTGCCTTTTAGCAGGTTTCAGAGTTTGGCGTAATTTACAACAGAATGATCAAACAAGTGAAGACTGAAGAGCAGAGCACTTGATATTGGAAATGTCCAACCTTATGTCAAGTTTCTGGTAGTAAAGTTGCAGGTTGCAACCCCTGCTCAAAAGATAGAGAGCTAAATCCAAGGGTAAGCCATCACATTTTGAAACCAATGATCAAACTGGAGCCATCGCTCAACATTTGTACCAATTTCACTTGCCTTCAGAAGATCTGGTACAACATGAATTTGTTTTTCCATCGAGACCCTTTTGTTCCCATGATTTATTTATTTATGCTGAAAACAATGTGTTGACTGCAACTTGAAGGAAGTGTTTATTCTCTACTTGTACACACATAAATTCATGATCGATCATGTAGACAAAACCGATCTGAAAGAAAAAATTATTCGTGGTAATATTGTGATGAAACTATTTTGTGTGAGAAGAGAACTACTGTGACGAAACTTGTACTGCAGGTACCTTTCAGTTTCCGACAACATTCTTGTAGGTGGAAAGAGAAGAAACGACGATGACAGAATTATCAATGAAATATTTTCCCGTTAAATGATGCAAAAATTCATGCCATCACATCATATACTTTGCTTGCTTCGGAAGTAACATATCTAATTTTCCTTGCAAAGATAGTATTTTATTTGGATTGCCATTTTCTTCACACATTCTGACTTGAAGGAATGGGTCATGAAACTATAAAAGGGAATCAAAACACTGTGGTCCATTTTCTTGAATCAGTTGCAGTAACGAGAAAAATTCCATTCAAGGAACGAAATTTATAGGAACCATGTCAACTCATTGTATTGGAAAAATCTTGGTAACTATGTATGTATTCTGTAGTTCTGGAGAGAAGATAGCCAATTATTTGGAGACATTCCACCCAAGAACTCATCTTGAGAGTTGGACTATGTGCAAGAGCAGATGTTAGCTTCAGAAGATACTCTCTAGATTTTTTTTTATTAGTTTGGAGTTTGTACATTTTTTGCTATGTCTATTTCTCGATTAGCTATTTTGAGCTGTAGTTTGAATAGGAAAATCATGAACACAAACGCAATTATGTGATCTGTGGATCAATTCTAATTATTGGTTGATGATTATGCCCCACCACCCATATCAAAATATTGTAATTTGAATCAATGAAATTTCATTAAATATTTTTATCGTCCAAACTTTCTTTATTGTTTCTATTTTTCTTCAGAATGAACGGGTGCGGCAACGCGCACCTTCATGGTTTAGTATGCATGTGATAGGTTCCGTGCAAAGGAAGCAGCGGGCGTGGCGCGTCACGGTCGACGTCAAGCCGTAGCTGGGCACGCCAACGTGCCAATCATCACAAGAACACACGCCAACGTGCAGTCAACTAGACTATGCTCGTTAATCATCAAATAGTTAGAGGTGCCAGGCACGAGCCGCCAACCAACGTGACACTCTCCAAAACAACCCTTTAATTGTTCGTTTGCTATTTTCACATTTTTTTGTCCAAGACTACAAGCCAAGTATTGCAAGTCCACGCCTTACAAAAACACTCCCAACAGCGAACCAACATGTGAATAGATAGTTAAGAGGACCGTGGTATCCCGAGCGCATCAAAGTTCAAGTTTTAGACTTGACACTGAAGTTTGTATTTTTCTAAATTTATTTCAGATCTTCTGGCGATGTGCATTCGATGGGAGGAGACATTCCCCTCGCTATGAAGGTCTTTGTGGTAACTTCGTCAATCGCAAAATGATATGCCGGCTTAGTCTCGGAGGTGTTCATAGGGGTAGGTTGTGCATGCAGGCGTTCATAAAAATGAATATATGCGCTTATGTATGAGTGTCTACATTTGCACTGCGATAAAAAAATAAGAACACTCCCGATAAAAATCTACGTCCACAACAACACATATATATATCCTATATATATCTCACTACTGGGAAAACATCGTAAGGTTTCTATTTCGCACTCTTTCGCTCGGACTTCGTCCGCCGGTCGGCCTCCCCATCTCGATCGTGGTTTTTCTGCAACATCACAAGATGGTCGACTGAAAAGAATGGATAGAGACACTGGTGGAAAAAGGGCATTTGGTCGCGGTTCGCAACTGCCATTAGTCGCGGTTGCGCAACCGCGACCGAACGGGCGCGACTAAAGGCCCCCCCCTTTAGTCGCGGTTGCTTAAGAACCGCGACTAAAGGCCCGTCCACGTGGGCGCCAGGTGGCCGTCGGGGAGGAGGACCTTTAGTCGCGGTTCTTCTGGCCAACCGCGACTAAAGGCCGCCGCAGGTTTAGGGTTTTAGCCCCCCCCTTAAACCTGTTTTCTGTTTAATTTGTATTGTTTTATTTCTTTTGTGCTTTATTTTAATTTTGAAGGAGTTTCATATATTCTACGGTACTACATACATGCATATGAATGTACAATTTCAAATAAATTTGAAATTAGAACCAAAAAGAATTCAAGAGGAATATACAATATATATTCAATATCATCGGATGACCATATACAATTTTGAACAAGTTTCCATACATGATTTAATGCATATAAAGTTCTACGTCCTCGTAATAGTGTTCTCCTTTAGGATGGAGGACTTCCCTGCTGAACCATCCAGCTAGTTCCTCTTGAAGTGGTCGGAAGCGAGCTTCTGGACTAAGCATCCACCGTAGGTTATTCCTCTTAGCATTGGTATCACTCGGAACCCGCTCAGAGGTGTATCTCCGGATCATCTCACAGACATAGTATCCACATAGATTGGTCTCCGGTGGCTGAATATCCCCAGCATTCTTAGCCTTTAACATTTTGAATTCTAGCTCTTTTTTGAATTCACCGACCTTTGTATCTACGAACCGTCTCCAAACCCTACGAGGCAAAGAAAATTAAATGAACAAGAGAGTTATTAATTAGTTACTTGATATTAGGAAATGAACGAAATAGGCCGATCGATATAGAGCGCAAATGAATGAAAATAATTACTTCTGCAGCATTCTTCTCATGCCGCCCCAAAGCTTTGGATCCATATTCACAGAGTCGTGGACGAGACATTCTGAGGTGTTAACTTTAATTACTAGCAGAATCCAGTGGAACCTGCGGACACGATACATGCACAGTACGTCATGCATAACTCATCGATTAGCCGGCCACATACCATGCATGGAGTAAACAAAAGAGAATGTGCTCAAGACAGAAACACTCACTCAAAATGGTAAGGAAATAGAATATCACTTTTGAGTTCCTGCTTTGTAAGAAAGTGCCACAGGTCTGCCTCCACGTCGGCGGGGTGACGCTCCAACACATGTCCATTAACGATGTGTGGGTCAATTAACCCAACATCATGGATGTTCCTTACTCTGCATTCCTTAATCTTCATTCTGCATGTATAATAGCGGACACAACAATATAGTTAGGACATATATATAGTGCAGGCAATATGAACGAGATGGGGTAGAAATTAATAAATCACTTACAGAACGTAGCAACTGATGATAGATTTATCGAGCTCGCGCAGATTGAAAAGCTGGAACAATTCACTCAGTTCAATTTGTACATAGTAATGTTTGAAGTGATGCTCATGTCTAACTTCCGCATAAATATATTCTTTGGCGTTTTTATTTTTTATGTAACCCTTGTACCATTTCAGCAGACCTTTCATTTGTGGAGGTAGATCCTTTTCCTGCGCAGGCTCGACGAGAGGCCCATTCTTGACATATGTAATTACTACCTCCTTCACTGGCGCCTCATCAAGGCCGTCCATACATATCGCGGTCCGCCTCCCCAACCGCGACTAAAGGGTTTTGGCGCCGCCTCCGTTCCCGCGCAGAAAGACCCTTTAGTCGCGGTTGGAAAGGCGGACCGCGACTAAAGGGTACCCTTTAGTCGCGGTCCGCCTCCCCAACCGCGACTAAAGGTCTGTGCTACAACTGGCGCGGTGCGGTGGGATGTTTAGTCCCACCTCGCTAGCCGAGAGGCTTCGACAGTGGTTTATAAGCGCGGCTGCGCTCACCACTTCGAGCTCCTCTCAAATGCAGGCTTACGGGCCTATTCTGTCACGATGTGCCTGTGGGCCTACTGGGCCTTCTGCGGGCCTGAATCCTGGCCCTTTAATGGGTTTCTAGTCGTATTCAGGCCGTGGTGGCCCAGTAGGTGGCATATTTTCTTTTTTTCTTCCTTTTTTCCTTTTTTCTTTTTTCTTCTGTTTTTTTCTTCTGTTTTTTTTATGTTTTTCTTCTGTTTGTTTTTTTCTTCTGTTTTTCCTTTTTTCTTCTGTTTTTTTCTTCTGTTTTTTTCTTCCTTTTTCCTTCTTTCTTCTTCTTCCTTTTTCCTTTTAAAATCAGAAAAATAAAACTAATTCATTTTAAAATCTTAAAAATACAATTATATATCAAAAAAATCAGAAAAATAAAACTAATTCATTTTAAAACCCCTTGAAGGTTTGACAAAAGGTTTGATACATCATTCAGTTCATCGACCAAATACAAAGTTTGGTACAATAAATTATTACACATCAATTCTTCCCTTGTGTCCCTGCTTGCTTACGATTGTGCCGTATCCATGGAGCATCCTCATCATTTAACTTAATGCTTGGGTCAATGTTCACTTTGAAGGGCGGAATTTCACCAAACATATTATAATCTTCTGACATGTCTGTCTTGTCCTCCACTCCCACGATGTTTCTTTTCCCTGAAAGAACAATGTGCCGCTTTGGATCATCGCATGATGTACTGATCGTTTTCTTATCTTTCCGTTTCCTCGGTTTGCTACTCATGTCCTTCAAATAAAAAACCTGAGCGACATCTTTGGCAAGGACGAATGGTTCGTCAAGGTAACCAAGATTGTTGAAATCCACCATTGTCATTCCGTATTGCTCGTCCACCTTTACCCCACCTCCTGTTAGCTTGAACCATTTGCACCGGAACAAAGGGACCTTAAAGGAGGGTCCATAGTCAAGTTCCCATATCTCCTCTATGTAACCATAATATGTGACCTTTTGCCCATTCTCGGTTGCTGCATCAAAGCGGACACCACTGTTTTGGTTGGTGCTCTTTTTATCTTGGACGATCGTGTAAAATGTATTCCCATTTATCTCGTACCCTTGGAAAGTCGTTATAGTCGAAGATGGTGTCTTGGCCAACATGTACAGCTAATCTACAACATCATTGTCATTCATTAAATGTTTTCTCAACCAACTGCCGAAAGTCTCCATGTGGGCCTTCCTAATCCAGGATTCAGGCTTCCCCGGGTTGTCCGAGCGTAAAATATTCTTGTGTTTCTCAAAGTACGGAGCCACCAAGCTGGAATTGATCAGTACAGTGTGGTGTGCTTCAGTCAGAGAATGGCCGTCCATACATATCGTTGATTTCCTTCCGATCGTGCCTTTTCCACTTAGTCTCCCCTCGTGCCGCGATCGAGGAAGACCAATCGGCTTAAGGTCAGGAACAAAGTCAACACAAAGCTCAATTACCTCCTCATTTCCATAGCCCTTGGCGATGCTTCCTTCTGGCCTAGCACGGTTACAAACATATTTCTTTAATACTCCCATGAACCTCTCGAAGGGGAACATATTGTGTAGAAATACAGGACCGAGAACGAAAATCTCTTCGACTAGGTGAACCAGGAGGTGCGTCATAATATTGAAGAAGGATGGCGGGAACACCAACTCGAAACTGACAAGGCATTGGATCACATCGTTCTGTAACCGTGGTAGAACTTCTGGATTGATTACCTTCTGAGAGATTGCATTGAGGAATGCACATAGCTTCACAATGGCTACTCGAACATTTTCCGGCAGGAGCCCCCTCAAAGCAATCGGAAGCAATTGCGTCATAATCACGTGGCAGTCGTGAGACTTCAGGTTTTGGAACTTTTTCTCCGCCATGTTTATTATTCCCTTTATATTGGACGAGAATCCAGACGGGACCTTCATACTGCTCAGGCATTCAAAAAAGATGACCTTCTCTTCTTTGGTCAGAGCGTAGCTGGCACGACCTTGAAACCATTCCGGATGCCGGTCATCAGGGTCTTTCAAACGTTGCTGGTCCTGCCGTGCTTCCTTTGTATCATTTGTCTTCCCATACACGCCCAAGAAGCTTAGGAGGTTCACGCAAATATTCTTCGTAACGTGCATCACGTCGATTGCAGAGCATGCATTGTATCCCTTATTTGACAGTCCCGAAAGGTTACTAAGAGCAGGCCAATCGTTGATGGTTACGAAAAGCAACGCTCGTAGGTCAAATTCCTCTTGTTTGTGCTCATCCCACACACAGACACCACCCCACAGCTGTAAAAGTTCATCAACTAATGGCCTTAGGTACACATCGATGTCGTTGCCGGGTTGCTTCGGACCTTGGATGAGCACTGGCATCATAATGAACTTCCGCTTCATGCACAACCAAGGAGGAAGGTTGTAGATGCATAGAGTCACGGGCCAGGTGCTATGGCTGGAGCTCTGCTCGCCAAAAGGATTCATGCCATCCGTACTTAGAGAAAATCTTATGTTCCTTGCGTCAGCTGCAAAATCTTTGAACCATCTGTCGATCTTTCTCCATTGCGTTCCATCTGCGGTGTGTCTCAACTCCCCGTCCGACTTACGGTCCTCTTTGTGCCATCGCAACAACTTGGCATGCTCTTTGTTCCTGAACAGACGTTTCAACCGTGGTATTATAGGAGCATACCACATCACCTTGGCAGGAACCCTCTTCCTGGGTTTCTGGCCCTCAACATCGTCACCAGGGTCATCGCCTCTGATCTTATAACGCAATGCAGTGCATACCGGGCATTCATTCAAATTCTCGTATTCACCGCGGTAGAGGATGCAGTCGTTGATGCATGCATGTATCTTCAGAACCTCTAAACCTAGAGGGCAGACAACCTTCTTTGCTTCGTACGTACTGGCGGGCAACTCGTTATCCTTTGGAAACATATTCTTCAACATTTTCAGCAAGTTTTCAAATGCCGAGTCAGCTACACCTGCCTCTGCCTTCCATTTCAGCAAATCCAGTGTGCAGCCCAGCTTTTTCAGACCATCATCGCATCCGGAGTACAGCGCCTTTCTGTGATCCTCTAACATGCGATCCAAATTCTCCCTCTCCTTTTCAGTTTCGCAGCGTCTCCGTGCATCAGCAATGGTCCGACCAAGATCATCAACGGGATCATCACGTGCCTCTTCTTCACCTTCCCCTTCACCTTCAGCATCCTCCATGAAAGTATCACCGAAATGAGCAAGATAGCTTTCATCGATGAAATCATCCCCTTCTTCATCTTCTTCCATTATAACCCCTCTTTCTCCATGCTTGGTCCAACAATTATAGCTTGGCATGAAACCGTGCCGAAGCAGATGCATGTGAACATCTCTTGAGGAAGAGTAACCCTTCTGATTCTTACAGATAACACATGGACAGATAACAAAACCCCCCTGCTTGTTCGCATTAGCCACTACAAGGAAATCTTTCAAACCCGTAGTGAACTCGCCGGAGAGTCGGTTACCGTACATCCATTGCCGATTCATCTGCATTATTATAATATAAAATATATAATTAACCATCATGCATTTGTTAAACTAACTAGCTACAAACAATATAAATTAAACAATGAACTGCACACATGCATATTTTATCAATGACACACATGCATGAAAGGTTCAGGTTGCTAACCGCGATCGAGGAGGAAAAAATAAATGAGGAACCTCAAGTGTGGCTCCAACACTTCATATCATGTTTGTTTCACCCTCTTAGGGCATTTCATCAAACACCTTGTGTGCATAAGAGGAACCAAAAGCAAACCTACACCCCCTTGTGAAGCTTGTGAAGAGAAGTGGCACCAAATGGCTAAGTGAGCGTGCTGAACTGGTATATATAGGGGAGGAGCTTTAGTCGCGGTTGGCCTGGCCAACCGCGACTAAAGGCCTTTGCGCACCTTTAGTCGCGGTTGGCCTGGCCAACCGCGACTAAAGCCCCTCACGTGCACCAGCTGGCCACCGAGCGCCCTGGGCCCAGGCCTTTGGTCGCGGTTCGTCTGCCGAACCACGACTAAAGACTTCATTAGTCGCGGTTCCTACAGTTTTGCGACTAATGGGGCTGGACGGAAGCCTCTTTTTCTACCAGTGAGAAACCCACGCAAGCACGCCTTTGGTGGGATCCCTAGCCACTCTATCTCCTCCTTCTAAACCCTAGAGTTCGGCCGAGCCTTGGTGACATGTGCTTGCGGCGGTTCAGACAAGGGCCTCAAACACTGATACACTAGCCCTTGGTAGAGACAATGCACCAACAAGGAGGATATAATCGTGGTTGCACACAGCAGGGCTTGGTTGCACACAGCAGGGCTTACCTACTACCATTGATAACGTCCTCGTTCCCCGCCACCGAGGTATAGTTTGAGGTTTTTTCCCTCCTCTCTCCTTCCACCAATCTTCACCCAAACAAAGGAACTAGCGACACTTGCAACCATCTCCATCCATCGAGGTTGCTATTGCAACCTTGGGCCCTTTTTGATCCAAGCGACGACTGAAGGAGGATTTGGCTGCATTGGTGTTCTCGGTAGCCGGCTGCTCCTCGACTCAATGTACGTCATCATCTGCTACACAGGTTCACCTCCAAATCAATCATTTTCTCTTGACACTCGTTTCACAAACAGGTGGATCCGTGCAGCTATTGGGGTATGCTCTCGTTCTTGGAGACATCTATGATCTTGTTAAGGTGTTGGCCTGTCACTACTAGGGAAAAGCCTATACACAGAATCTTACCAGCAGCGCGCTTTAAAATAAGGCGCTGCTGCTAACTAGCAGTAGCGCTCGCGCACAAACCTCGCTGCTGAAATGAATGTATCAGTAGCGCGCCCACTCTAAGACGCGCTAATGCTATAATTGCCACAACGCCGCCGCGAGGCTAGTTCTATCAGCAGCGCGCTTGTATGAAGAGCGCTACTGCTAGGGACCATAGTAGTAGCGCATTTACACAATAACCGCTACTGCTAAGTTTACTAAAAAATTAGTCCCACCTCGCTTCGTGAAGAGAGTTTGTACCACCTTAGATATGTTACTTCTCAAACTTTCACAACCACTTGGTCTTCATTGAACTCTATGTGTAAAATTTGTGGCCGCAATATGAGTCCTTCACCAGTTTAGCTGATTAATGTATTTTTGATGTCTATTTTTACATGCTGACACATAGCAGTAGCGCGCTCTTTGTGAAAGGCGCTACTGCTAGGTCGTTTAGCAGTAGCGCCTTTTGCTATAGCGCGCTACTGCTAAGTCATTCCATCTCCCCCACTCTCTGACCTATCCGATCCACTCACACTCACTCGATCTCTCCCTCAACCCCCACACCGGTCCTCCCCCGTCACCCCTCCTTCGATCTGCGCGCCGCCACCTCCTCCTTGCTGGACTCGGTACTAGCCTCCTCCTCCGTCCTCCCTCTAGTCGTTGTTGGGCGGCCCCTCCTCGCTCCGCCTTCCTTCTCCATCCTCCCTCCACTCGCTGCCGGCTGGCCCCTCCTCGCTCCATCATCCTCCTCCGTCCTACTCTCTTGTCCCTCCTCAAGTCGCCCCTCCTTCTCCCTCCTCCCTCCTCCATCCACAACCCCTCCTCCCTGCTACATTTTGATTTAGTAGGCTAGTTTATTTAGTTGATTTAGAACATTTTAATTTAGTTGATTTAGTATGTAGTTGATTTACTTGATTTAGAACATCTTGATTTAGTTGATTTAGTAGGCTAGTTGATTTAGTTGATTTAGTAGGCTGGTTGATTTAGTTGATTTAGAACATTTTGATTTAGTTGATTTAGTATGCTAGTGGATTTAGTAGGCTAGTTGATTTAGTTGATTTAGTATGGACCATTTTATTGTTATTTTTCTGTACATGGATAGATAGATGCTTTTGTTTTTTTGTAATAAGTTATTTTTTTGGCAAAATATAGGTGCCAATTTAGTTAAATTTGCCACTTGTTTTTTTCATCAATTATCTTAGGCAATAGGGGCCAGATGAGATGAAATGTCTTGGTAGTTGGTACCCTTATTTGGTAGATATTTGTGAAAAGTTTTTTTCCGGCAATAGGTGCCACCCAAATGCTTTGTCCATAAAATTGCTTCTCACGGAAGAACCAAAAATATCACATGCTACTGTTTTTCTTTCCTGTGAAGTGAATCGTTAATCCTTTGCTCGTATTGATTTAGGAAAATGGCGCCACCACCACCACCACTATGTCGACTGTGCAAGTCAAGGTGCACCAGCAGCCTTGCAATTGGCAAGCTGTTCGGCATCTACTTCCAACCGAGTTTTCGTCATGCGGCAGTAAGAAATTAGATGAAATATAACAACTATTTTATTTTTAGTGTTGGCATTACTGCATTGTGTCATTTTGCTTTTTTACACAGATCATCCCATGTAATGTGAGATTGAAATTCAACAAGCTGACAGCAGACACTGTGACATTTGAGGCTCCTGGGGGGCCGTACACTATGGAGGTCGAGAAAGGATGCAATATGTCGCAGATTGGAGGAGATGGATGGGCCCGTTTCCTTGCCCACATGCATCTTACTGGTGGTGAATTGATCAGCTTCTCCTTCAGAGCAGAAAGACCCAAGCTGGCTGTCATTTATCTCAACCTGGTGGAAGATGACGAAGATGATGAAGATAATGAGGACCCACTCGATGAAGATGATGAGAACCCACTTCATGAAGCCATCATAGCTCAAAGAATGAGGCTGATCGAGGAGGAGGTGTGCAACCTATGAGACATAATTCCGCCACGTGATGACTTTGTCGGGGTGCCATTCGTGACCCGCCTGACAAGTACCGTGGTCGATCGGCATGAAATGGTATGTTATACGTACTGCCTGTAGTAATTTGAAGATATATATATATATATGCTTTATTGTTATACTTACAAATGCAAATTATTCGATGATATGCTTAATGTAGAGTCCAATGATATGCTTTAGTGTAGAGTCTGGTCACATGCTCTTATTAGTGTAGAATCCAATGAACTATTAATAGTGTAGATAATCCATATATACTTATTAGTAGAATTCATGATTAGTTAGTACAAATGCGTAGTACTGTGTCTTTTGATAGTGTAGAAATCTAGACTTAATAGAAATATATTTGCAAGAGTATGTGCGAGGCTATTTATTAATTGATATGTTTTTCTTATTCAGAAATTGCCAAAGAACCTATTGTTGGGGAACGTAGCAGAAATTCAAATTTTTCTACGCATCACCAAGATCAATCTATGGAGTAATCTAGCAACGAGGGGAAGGAGAGTGCATCTACATACCCTTGTAGATCGCTAAGCGGAAGCGTTCAAGCGAACGGGGTTGATGGAGTCGTACTCGTCGTGATCCAAATCACCGATGATCCTAGTGCCGAACGGACGGCACCTCCGCATTCAACACACGTACAGCCCGGTGACGTCTCCTACGCCGTGATCCAGCAAGGGGAGAAGGAGAGGTTGAAGAAGACTCCATCCAGCAGCAGCACGACGGCGTGGTGGTGGTGGAGGAGCGCGGGACTCCAGCAGGGCTTCGCCAAGCACTACGAGAGACGAGGAGGAAGAGGGGTAGGGCTGCGCCAACAGGGAGATTGAATCGTGTGTTGGGCTGCCCCTTTGCTCAGGTATATATAGGGGAGGGGAGGGGCTGCGCCCCCACCTAGGGTTCCCTCCCTAGGGGTGGCGGCAGCCCCCAGATCCCATCTGGGAGGCGGCCAAGGGGGAGAGAGAGGGGGGCGCACCTAGGGTGGGCCTTAGGGCCCATCTGCGCCTAGGGTTTGCCCCCTCTCCTCTTGAGGACGCCTTGGGCCTTGGTGGGAGGCGCCCCAGCCCACATAGGGGCTGGTCCCCTCCCACTATTGGCCCATGTAGGCCTCCGGGGCTGGTGGCCCCTCCCGGCGGACTCCCGGACCCCTCCGGTGGTCTCGGTACACTACCGGTGATGCCCGGAACACTTCTGGTGGCCAAGACCATACCTCCTATATATCAATCTTTACATCCGGACCATTCCGGAACTCCTCGTGACATCCGGGATCTCATCCGGGACTCCGAACAACATTCGGTAACCGCATACATACTTTCCCTATAACCCTAGCATCATCGAACCTTAAGTGTGTAGACCCTACGGGTTCGGGAGTCATGCAGACATGGCCGAGACAACTCTCCGGTCAATAACCAACAGCGGGATCTGGATACCCATGTTGGCTCCCACATGTTCCACGATGATCTCATCGGATGAACCACGATGTCAAGGACTTAATCAATCCCGTATTCAATTCCCTTTGTCCAGCGGTATTGTACTTGCCCGAGATTCGATCGTCGGTATCCGATACCTTGTTCAATCTCGTTACCGGCTAGTCTCTTTACTTGTTCCGTAGCACATCATCCCGTGATCAACTCCTTGGTCACATTGTGCACATTATGATGATGTCCTACCGAGTGGGCCCAGAGATACCTCTCCGTTACACGGAGTGATAAATCCCAGTCTCGATTCGTGCCAAGAGAAAAATCCGTGTTGTCTTTACATCAAGATCCGTGTTGTCTTTACAAATTACATCCGTATTGCGCTATTTTTTTCTTTCAAACAAGAGAACATGTGATCATATTATTGAGATTCTCATATTCTTTTAGACCAATTCACACGCATGTTCATGCTAGTAGTAGCTGTACGTTTTAATTATTGTTTTTCTTGAATGACGTGTTCCATAATGTTATTCTGGTTCGAAGCTGCATGTCTCACCCTTTCTTTGAAGTTTTCAACAAAAAAGAGAGAAAAAGAAAGGGGAAGATGGGCCGAGCCCAACTAGCCGCGCCATTCGGGCGCCCATTGCGAACGGGTGCTTAAGCACCAAATAGGATCCGTTGGCGCCCCCCCTCCCCCAACGTAAGCATGCTATGTGGGTCCACTTATTACAGGGTTTCATCTACCTCTTTTTCTAGCAGGTTTTCATAAGTTTCGTTGGACCATGTTTTCCTTTCTTTTTCTAGTTTTTTTCTTAATTTCCCTTTTTTGGTTTTATTATTTTAATTCATGGATTTTTTAGATACGTTTTATTTCATGTTCTGTTCTCCTTTTCTTTTCTTTTCTTTTCCTTTCCTTTTTCATTTAGAAATTCAGGACATTTTTTAATTCATGCACTGTTTTCGAAACTCACGAACATGTTTTGTTGCAGACCTTTTTCATTTGCTGAACATAGTTTAAAATTCTTAACAATTATTTTGAATTCATGATCATCTTTCAATTGGTGATTTTTTTATAATTTGGGATTATTTTTTTGACTCGACAAAGATTTTTTTGAAATTAGAAACATTTTTTAATTTCGTGATTTTTAGAAAATCAGCAACATTTTTCAAAAAGTATTTTATTTGAATTCATGAATATTTTTAATACTCGAAAATATTGCTTTAAATACAGCAGCATTTTACAAAATTCCAAAGATTTATAAAAGTTCTGAATATTTTAAGAATTTAAAATATTTTAAAAATTCATGGATATTTTTAAAGAAGCAAAAATAAATAAAGGGACACAAGGATAAAGAAAAACAAAAAATAAAAATAAATAAGAGAAATGAAAAAATAGGGTCGTGCCACGCCGCACATGGGCCAACCGAAATTCACGCATGGAGGAGTAGTGATGCTTGTAAGCACAAGCTCCTCGCTAACACATGAAGGGATCAACCAGAGCCCGCTGACCACACTCATCTCTTTGTTAACAATTTTTTTTTTTTGAAGCTTGGACAGCTGAAAACGCCTACGGGCTCACATGAAATAATGGCACCCAAAAGAGTTCAATAGAAGGGAAAATTGGTTGCCGCCAGTTGAGGGGTTTGTCAAAACTAATGTTGATGCAGGTATTTCGATTGATCACAATCTCGGAACTGGTACATCCATTTTGTCATGGTAGCGACGGGAGCTACTTGGGTGGCACTGTCCTAGTTGGCAACGGTCTCGCTGAGCCAGCCGCACTCGAGGCGCTGGCCTGCAACGAGGTACTCTTAGCACAAGAGTTGGGGATGCAGAACATACAGGTGGCGTAGACTGTAAATAGGTCGTAAATTATATCCACCAGTGGAGGAATTATCAGAGAGATTAGTGAGACATCAAAAGGTTTTAATTCTTCTGCATTTAGTCATGAACAACTTCGAACTTTGAAGCTAATAAGATAGCTAGGCTAGGGTTATCCCTTGCGCCTGGGAGGCATGTTTGGTTAGGATTTCCATACGATTCAGTTGTAATCCTTGTGAATATTCTCAATGATCAATGATAAATGTTAGCAAGAGCTCCCAGTTGGAGCGCGTGGAAGCATACGGGCCGGCCCAACTGCGTTTTTGGTTAATTGCTGGACCAGCGACCTTTTACTGTCGAGCGTTTGACAAGGGACCGCTGGCCATGGTGAGTTGACAATTGACTTTTTGTAAAAAGGGAAAAAGTTCACAAAAATAAATAAGGCTCCAAAATTTTGAAAAAATTCATAAATATTGAAAAAATCATGAAACAAAAAAGGTTCATGGTATGTATGAAAATCAAGTCATGGAAAATTTGTAATTTATAAAATCAAAAGAAAAATACAAAATTTCATTAAATTTTGATACAATTTTAGTTTGGAAAAGTTCATGAAATGGGAATTTTTTTTGAAAAGATTTCAATTTTTTGAGAAAATTGTGAATTGTGAAAAGTTCATGAATTTGGTGAAAATGATTACTGAAAAAAGAAAGACAAATTGAATAAAAAACCCCAAAACTAAAAATAAAATAAAATAGAACGGACACAAAATGAGAAGACAGGCAAAACCCATCACGGGGAAAAGCCATAAGAAAAACTGCTCAAAAAACTGTTAGAACAATGATGGGAAGGTTAAAAAACTGGTGGAAAAAAAACCCTACATGGGACGCCCCATTTAGATACACAGTGCTGGGGGTTGCGCCTGTCTGCAAAAAGCAGTGTAACTGACGCATCCGGCGCCAAATAGGAGTTGGGCTTGTTAGCTGGCTGTCCATCTCACGGGTAGTTTTCGGTAAAAAAAAGAAAAAATCTCACGGGTTTTTATTTAAACACGGTACACACGCAAGAGCTCATATACACGCACATACACTTACTCCTATGAATGCACATGCGCACATCCTACCCCTATGAGTACCTTCGAGAGACTGAACCGGCAAATCATCTTGAGATTTTACGAAGTCACCGTAGACGCCTCGTAGTCGATGAAAACATCTCTTCCCACTGAATACGCATCACTGAAAATCCTAGAAATACCATTGTCATCCTAACTATCTAACAATGCACAAAAACCTCATGGGCTGTGGAATTGGATTTCCCACATCGCTTCCCTTGCTCATCCCCCAATCCGACTAAGGGCAAGTTCTTTTGGCGGCTTAAAAAATAAGTTGTCTTCTCCCCAGCTTTTTCCATAAGCTGCCTTCCTTACTCATTGCGGCTTCTGAACTAGTTATTGGATTACTAATTTAGAAGCCCCAGAAAATTTTGAGAGCGGCTTATTTTTTAAATTGGGGAGAGGCAGGTTATTTTTTAAGCCACCCAAAAGAACTGGCCTTAAAAATCTCCCTTTGCTAAAAAAAAAGACTAAATTCCCCAACTCCGCTGTGGCCGTGACGACTCTCAACGAATCCCGATTTGACGACGCGCTCCCCGCCTTCCCTTGACCCGCCCCGCCTCCATCAAATCGGACCGGCAGGGCCTTAGGAAGCTCCACTGTCGTTGCTAGGGTTTGGAGAGATGCCGCGGAATCAGATCGGCGACACGGTCTCCGGTGAAGTGATGCCGCCGCCGAACCAAGTAGGGAATCGGAGGCTCGGCCCGATGCAGGGGTGCTGCCGAAGCAAGTCAGTAATCGGACGCCCGTGACGGTCCCTCCGCCGTCGAAGCAACGCAAGGATCAGACGGTCCGCACGGTCTCCGGTGGAGCGGTGCTGCCGACGCAAGTTGGGGGTCGGACGCCCGTGTCAGTCCCTCCGTCGTCGCCCAACCAACTTGGAAATCGGAGGGTCAGCACCGTCTCCGCTGGAGAGGTGCCGCCGAAGCATGCTGGGAATCGGTCGCCCTTGTCGGCCCAGCTGCCGCCAAAGCAACGCAGGGATGATCGGACGGTCTCCACGCTCTCCCATGGAGAGGTGCTGCGGAAGCAAGTCGGGGACCGGACGCCCGTGTCGGTCCATCCGGCGCCGAAGCAACGCAGGACTCAGACGGTCGGCCAGGTCTCCGGCAGACAACCCTTGCCGCAGCTGCACACCACACAACAAGGCAGACCGGCCAGCTCCTCGAAACCTAGTGCATGTACGGCTCTTCGTGGCAACACTAGTGCGCAAGCTCGTAAGCCATGTGCTGCTGCAACAAAAACTGTTGTACAAGTTAAGTCGAAGAAGAACAAAGATATAGAAGAAGGGGAGGACGAAATCCGAAGGCTGAACGAATTGGGATTGGGAGATAATGTCAGCAAGAAAGATTATCGTGTTTATCTCAACCAGCTGCCTGGCAGGCCTGATGTCGATATTTCCACTAAGCTGGATGCTGTGCAGCTCAAGGAGCTCAATGTTCGCCATGCGTTGTATCGCCTCAAGTATTATCAGGTTTGGTTTGTAGTCCCATACACTTTATTTATAGGTTGCTTGTGTTACTATTAAATTACTTGTTCTGTGCTGTGCTGCGTATGCTGGTTTGTTAATATACACAGTAAATTTGGTGTCATCACTGATCTCATTGTCTATAGCTGTCACAAAACGTGCCTGAGGATAAGCTTTGCTATGATAAATTGAAAGAGGACTACCCCCCTAGCCGTCTTGAGGAGGAGAGATTCTTTAAGTGCTATGAGGAAGATGGCAAATTAGATTGGTCTTTCCACACTGATTACTGCAAGCTTGCTGGCCTGGAGGACTACCAACGGCTGGTCCCTCAAAATTATGTACGTATTCTTTTTTTTTTTTGGCAAGTTGTATGCATCTGTTTATGTTTTGTTGATCTAGTATGATAGACCAGTGTTTAAGCTCAGAAACTTCTCAACAAAACGACTTACTTTTGGTAGATCCAAATCTTTATACAGTGAATCAGTTATTAAACCTTGTATAAAACGTGAAAAGAAATGGCGTTTCAGTATTCTAAGCCTTGTAATAAAAGGTAAAAAGGAATTACAGTTTCAATATTCCTGGCATATTATTTTGATTCTCATATCCTTTTAGACCAATTCGCACGCATGTTCATGCTAGCAGTAGTTGTACGTTTTAATTATTGTTTCCTTGAATGAAGTGTTCTGCCTACCCCAACTTGTTTGGGACTAAAGGCGTTGTTGTTGTTGTTGTTGTTGTTGTTGTTGTTGTTGTTGTTGTTGTTGTAATGAAGTGTTCTATAATGTTATCTAATTTTTTAAGCCCGACAGTAATACTTATCAAATTCCATGACAAATTGGCCAGTTTGCATAAATTCAAATATAGTGACAATCTTGTTTCACCTTTTTATTCTGTGAATGACATAAATTGATGAAACTGTTCCTAGTTTTTTTTTTCTTTGATCAAGGATGGCAGACTATATTGTTTCCTTTTAGATGTATTTTGGCAAATGTAACTAAGTATGTTTTTCTGATAAATTGCATCCGCTTGTTTATCTGATTATAAAATGTTCAACTATTATTATTTGAGTTATGTGATTGTTTGCTAATCTTTCCTTTTTACTGTTGTCTCCCTCTAATTTTTTATTGTAGGGTGGTTATGACTATGTTCGTTGGGATGAATACCACAAGGAATTTCATAGCTATGAGATTGAACAAGAATATGTCAAGTATTGTGAAGAATTGTCCAAGAAACTTAAGGTACGCACCATAGATATGATAAAGTTACCCAAATGTTGATTGTTTTTTGTACTAACAATCTTTTTTTTTGTCTCGCAATAGTGGATGGAAGCTTATGTGCTAAAAGAACAAACATCACTTATGGTAAGTATGAGTGAGATCTCTTATGCAAAACGCATGAGTAACATTATGTCACTATGTATACTTTAGCACCATTCATAATGCCTCTTTTTTTTTAACTTATGCCTCTCCTATTTTAGCGGGGAATGATTTTGACCAGAGGAACTTACCAAGCAATGAAGATCGCCACTGACTTCTCAAAGATACATGCGAACTTAGCCTTTTCTGGCTTCTATGTAGGGTCCCTTGTGCACTTTTTATTTCATTTAGGTGTTCTGTATTTAACAATTAGACTCTTAATTCAGGAGTGGTTCAAGAGCATGGCTTTTGATGTTACGAACTACAAAGAGTTCGATGTACTCTATTATGAGATTTGGCAGAGGTGCAATCAGGAGGTCAGTAATGTACCCTGGTCTTCTGAACAACTTAGCAATCATTGAATGGTGATATGTGTTTTGATGCTTTGTAATGCATTTTCTTTTTCTCCCCTTGAACAATTCTCAGAAGAAATTCAGAGATGCTTTGGATGAGGTGTATGAACTTAACAGGTTCCCATTGAGCCAAAACAGAATGAGATGTGCACTGGAGAATGACACATTCTGCTCGGAATTCGAAGAGGAGGTAACTTGTTTTCCTTATTCAGATGTTTTCCAAATTCACATGGTATTCATGGTTATAGATCTTTATAACTTATCTTTTTCATACTTCTCATTTTCAGTTTCTTGGTTTCACAGCTTGCCTCAAGGAAGTAAGTTCTGTTCTGTGTGTCTCCCACTCTTATGCCATGTTTGGATGCAAAGTATTTTTAGAGTATTTTCTGAATACCATGGTTTCTGAAAAAACTATAGTTGTACATACTTTTGGGTGTTTGGAGTAGTAAATACCATACTTTTACAAACTGCAGTATTCCCAATACTATGATATTTTTGGAGTATTAAAAAAATCTACTCCTGCCCTCTTTTTTCTTAAAGAGAGAAACAATTGCATGGGTTGTTTTAGTTAGTCTGGCTGCTCTGATTTTACGTCTACTAGGTTGCGCACCATCTTGACGCAAGTCAGCTACTAATGCATGTTAGTTTATATACAACACATATTGCTCTGAATCAGTGTCACATAGAGGATATAGAAGTATAGATCCTATACGTTAGTTTATATACGGAGCCAATTAACCAAACAGTTGTCTTCAACGTGCATGTGAATGCCCAAAAACTAGTTTGATTTTTTTATGATAGCTATGGAATCCAAAATAAGAAGAGTAAATACTGCTCGCCACACGCTTCATTGTATCTGCACACTTTTTCCTACCTACAAGTCATAGTACTTTGATTTTCAAATAGTGTAGGTTTTTTAAGTAGTACTCAGCATCTAAACAGAGGCTAGATTGAAACTATTGGAATGTTGTTCTTGTGTCTGATGCTCTACCTGACCATAGTTTGCAGAGGACAAAAGCAAGATCACTGAGGATAAAGCCCTGGAGTTGATTGCAGAGGCACTTAGAAAGGAGGTACTTTATTATAAAACTGCATCCGCATGCCTTTTTCAAGTTTCAACTATATAGTTTACTTAAGTGAAGTTCCTTTTCTTTCAGACGCCGAAACCAAAGTTCTATGAGGATTATTGTAGGAAGAAGATAGATATTGCTCAAGCTATTGGAATAATTCCCAGCGTACCGGCTTAACTGTTGATCTTCCTGATTCACACCATTTCATTTATCAAGTTAGATATGCAGCCCAACTGCCACTATTAGACAGTACGGAGTATATACTAAGTAAATGGCACGTGCCATGCACATGTAGAATTCAGGGAATGTAACTTAAAAAGTTGGATATTTTTCATGCTCCCTTTTTCTTGGTGATTACTCTTCATCTGATGACCATCGACTGTACAGAAACGCTACAAGAGTGTTTAGCTTCTGTTGGGTACTTAAGCGACTACGCGAGCATGGTGATCAAAAGCTCCTCCAGTCTAAGGACTTAGTCTTTAATCCAACTGCAATGGCAACTCACAGGACCATTCATTACCACCCACATGACTGTCCTGTAACGTTGAAATTTTGGCTGGCTTTTGAAAGGGCTTCTTGTTCCCATTTGAATTAATCTTGTATTATTCACATCACATACTAACTTATTTTGCTGTTATAGACATACCTTGTTAAAAATAAGAGGTTACAAATTATCACAGAAATATCTACAAGGAGTTGTTGTAATTGCTTTACTAGTCGAGAACATACATATAAAAGTATGATTATACTAGATCATCATGGAACATGTTGCTGCAGCTGTCAATTTTGACGATAAATGTTTGAAATTTACACAAATATATGGAAGTATGCTGTTCGAAAGTTAAATTTTCATGAAGATATTTATTGTTATTTACACAAACATAGGAAGGTATCCAACATAAAATTACGTTGATTTTTATCGAGTTATATATAAACTAATCAGCAAAAAATAAATATGTTTAATCTCTACTAAATCAGACACAAGTCCATTCTAGCAAAGTCACCCTTCTAAGATCCAAATTCGACTGTTGATCAAATGTGTTAACATGTGTTAATTATGAGGTAAATCATGTTGATTAAATATGTTAACATGTGTTAATTACGGGGTAAATCTCCCTTGTTAACCGTCAGGCAGTTCGCACTAATGCTAGCCCTCGCATTCCTTTGGCTGCGTCCCCTCAACTTGTATATAAGCATAATCTACATCTACATCTACACTATTATTAAAAGAGTAAACATGTGTTTCTCTAAAGAGACATCACAAAGCGTACACGGGATTAGCAGAACCTTCAAATCTAATTGATTAAGTGAAATCTAAGAGCCCATAATGTTCCGGTGGTCTATCAGTCAATCGAACGGTTCAGATTGGATGTTCTGCAGGCAGACCATCCTCATGAACCTTTTATTTAGGAAAAAGTTCTAACTGATTACTCCCCTGGTTCCGTTTAGTGTGGGTTTTTTTGCCAAATATAATCCATGGTCTGCACGATGAGACATTTCAATGATTCTTTCCAACTATGCTCCTCTACCTCCGCTTCCGTTGTAATTCCGGCACTAATTACTCCAGATCGCACGCCTCCTCCTCCTATCTTTTCACCTTTCATCTTTGTCCACCTCTTCTCCTGCCCGTCAAGTGCATGGCCATGGAAGATATCCACTTGTGGGAACTGGGAAGACGGTAGCTTGCTTGCGGAGGACGGCATCCACCCGAACGGCGGCGTCCACCCGCACAGCGGCGTTCCTGCGGAAGGCGGCGTCCAACAAGGCAATGGCGGCATTCCCGCGGAAGGCGGCGTCCACCCGCACAGCGGCGTTCCCGCGGAAGGCGGCATCCAGCAGGGCGATTTTTTTTGAAACTATGATGATTTTTATAGCAAATTCGGAAACTATACGCCCTAATGCATAAAAATCAAAAGTATCACCCTGTCGGCCTCCTGTTGGCCGAAGAGGGACTTTTCGGCCAACCGTTGGACGAAGAGGGTCTTTTCGGCCAACCGTTGGCCAAAGAGGACTTTTTGGCCAACCGTTGGCCAAAAAGTCCCTCTTCGGCCAAAAGTAGGCCGAAAAGTGGTCTTCGGCCAACACCTGCTCTCCTATTTTAGAAAATTCATATCAATTAGGATTTTTAATATTTTAATTTGATTCTTTTTGCATTAGATTATAAATTTTTTGAAGTTATTGTAAATATCAAGTTTGACTAGATTTGAAAATTTGAATTTGAATTTTCATGAATTTGCTCAAATCACTAGATTGCCTATAATTTGAGCTATGAGTATTTTTTAGATGATTCTTTTTTGGTACTGGTTCTTTGTGACTTTGTTTATCAGTAGTAATTAATTGGCAAATTTTAGGATTATTTAAAATTAGGTTTTTATGAAAACAGTTCTGTTTTAGTGTTTTATAGGTTTTGGGCTATTTCTTTTAATTTTAATTACTCTAAATTGTTTTCTTTTGCTTTTTTTAAACATATTCTTTTAGTTTCTGTTAATTTATCAGTAGCTATTTTTTTGTATTTTATTTATTTTATCCTACTAGAAAACTTTGAGCTAGATAGGAGTTTGTATTTAAAAGTGCCTTATAAATCCTGTACAAACATTGCCCTTTTATACATGAAAAAACTATACTTTCCCGCAATCTTTTTCCCTCCATTTTCTTTCCCTTCATTTTCTTTCCCGCCATTTTCTCTGCTGCCATTTTCTTTCCCGCCGTTCTCTCTCGCCACACTAAGGAGGCCAGTGTAGTCTCGTCAAGATGTATCTACTATTAACTTAACAGAAACTAAAAGAATATGTCAAAAAAACTAAAGAAAACAATTCAAAGCAATTAAAATTAAAAGAATATGTCAAAAAAACTAAAGAAAACAATTCAAAAAAATAAAATACAAAAAATACTACAAATAAAATATCTACTGTTAACTTAACAGAAACTAAAAGAATATGTCAAAAAAACTAAAGAAAACAATTCAAAGCAATTAAAATGAAAATAAATAGCTCAAATTAAAAGAATCATCTAAAAAAATACTCCTAGCTCAAATTATAGGCAATCTAGTGATTTGAGCAAGTTCATGAAAATTCAAATTCAAAGTTTCAAATCTAGTCAAACTTGATATCTACAGAAACTTCATAAAATTTCTAATCTAATGCAAAAAGAATGAAATTAATATATTAAAAATCCTAATAGATATGAATTTTCTAAAACAAGAGAGCAGGTGTTGGCCGAAGACCACTTTTTAGCCTAGTGGTGGATGAAGAGGGACTTTTTAGTCAACGGTTGGCCGAAAAGTCCTCTTTGGCCAATGGTTGGCCGAAAAGTCCCTCTTCGGCCAACCGTAGGCCGAAAAGTCACTCTTCGGCCAACAGGAGGCCGACGGGGTGATACTTTTAATTTTCATACATTAGGGTGTATAATTTCCTAATTTGCTATAAAAATCATCATAGTTTAAAAAAAAATCCAGCAGGGCAATGGCGGTGTTCCCGCAGAAGGCGGCGTCCAGCAGGGCAACAGAGTCGTCCACCCGCATGACAGCGTGCCCGCCGGGGGGCGGCGTCCACCAAGGCGACGACAAGGTCACAGACGGACGTCACGGCTTCGGCCATGCCGTTCGGAGGATTGCCGCCTCATGCAGCCCAACGATGGTAACTATGTGGCGCATGTGAGCGGCCAACATGCCAGCGCTGACGATGGCCTTGCATGGCGCAGGTCGACATCCAACACTCGCACGCCTTGTGGAGTCGCGGGCGTCTACGGACTCCTTCAGGTTCCCGCGGATGATGACCAGGGCGTCGTCACAGCTGTCCTGGAGGACGGTCGCCAAAAGCAGGCTGAGAATGGCGACGACGTGTCGCTCGCGGGCAACCAGCATGCAGGCGCTGATGATGGACACCGCATCGCGCAAGGCGACGACCACCACGTAGGCATCCACACACTTGAGACACAGGCGCAGTCGCTCAGCACCGCATCCATCAGGGATTCAGGGGCTCTGTTTTCGCCATCTAATCATGGACCAGCGAGTAAGTGTAAAGAAGAGTGAGGAGAGAAGATCACAGCAAGGACAGGGTGTGCAAGGGATTTATAGCAATGTTCTTCTGTGTTATAGACACCGCACTAAATAAAATTTCTGAAATAAATTTTATATAGTTTAAGAGGGAAAGGGTTCTGGAGAGGGTTCTTTCCTCCCTTCGTTCAAACCACAGAGTTTAAGGACGATGAGTAAAACTGAAGCTTTAATAAATTGCGGATTAAGAATTGAGATCTAGAAAATGCATTGTTCATTTTCTTCATTGAAAAAAATTGACACGCCACATATAAATAGAAAATACTAAGTTATAGCTAGATTTGTTCATGGAAATATTTTTGCTGATGAGACAACGATATTTAGCTTCAGGCTGCGTCATCTTTTTGTTTTATACTCCCTCCGTTTTAAAATAGATGACCCAACTTTGTACTAACTTTGAACGGAGGGAGTAGTTGTTTAAACTTTGTGGCGCTGCTGCTCTTGTTGGTCTTCTTTAGGTTGATGTACTCTCCCCTTCTCAATATGTTTACATCAATTCTCATGCGTGTTCCCGGAAAAAAGAAATTAGTGTTTGCTGAATTGGAGCATTGCATTTTTAAGTAAGTTTTCAACCATTATTATTTTTGCATAAATTACTTATCTATACGCAAACGATTTCTTTGATTTTAGTAGTTTTGCAGGACATCAGAGAGCAGATAACACATTGGCCACATCTCCAGTAAATGTGGCAATCATACTAAATCATAAGAGGTTGGAGACTTTTGGATATTGAAAGAATCATACTTTCTGAAGTAATATGAGTATTGATTAACTCATTTTTTGCGTTTCTAGGCTGCCTTGATTTTTCTAATATCTATTTTGCCGTTTCTCTTGGCAGGAAGTATCAATGCAATGCTTAAGAAGACTAGGACTCTGAAAATTGTAAGTGTGGGAGATTGTGGTTTCAAAGTTATTGATAAAGATGATTATGAATAAATTCATACTTATCTTAAGGTTATTAAAATACTTCATATGAAATTAAAATTTTCTTTTCTTCATTAACATATAGGACACGAAGCAGATTTGTGTGCTTGTATGGAGGGAATATTCATTGCCATTCAGAGATCAGAGTTGCCTATTTGTGTGAAACTAGACACGCTATCAGCAGTGAACGTGCTCAAGAAGGATCTGGACAGAGCAATGTTTGCATCATTGATTGCTGAGATCAAACATCTTTTGTCTCTTTGTTTTGGTTCCGGCTTGCCACAGATAGTAAAGCAGATTGTAATGATGATGCTATTTGAGTAATGCAAGATTTTACCCCTAAAAAAGAGACATATAGGACAAGATGTTCTCAACACGCATGCCGATACTACCATTAGTTTGACATTCCATACCTTGTAAGCTCCCAGGCAATTCGTTAACCATGTTTGGATCCCTGGTCACTACTAGGGAAAAGCCTAGCAGCAGCGCGGGTTTTAGGACTATCAGTAGCGCGGGCAGGAGCGCTACTGGTACGGCGCTATAACCTAAGGTTAGCAGTAGCGTTGGTTAATCCACGCTACTGCTACACCGACTTAGTAGTAGCGCTTTCTCGACGCGGCGCTACTGGTAATTCCTAGTAGCGCTTCTTCCAGCCTGCGCTATTCCTATCATTCCGTATTTTATTTCTTTTTTATTTCATGTTGTATTCATACACCTCTATACATGTTTTCATACAGCAGCAAGTTAGAGATTGTTTTTACATCATAATGAGTTATTACATCGTTGGGTGAAAGAACCGTGGACTAGTTTCAAGTGGATGGACATCCACTTGAAACTAATCCGCGGTTCTTTCACGCAATGATATAATAAATATCACCATCATCATCATCATCATCATCATATCATTAACAACTTATCATTATAATACATCATTGTCATATAACACCTCCTCATGATCATCGTTTTCATCGATGAGACATCACATAGCAAGTTGGTCACTAGTCATAATCACAACTACTCCTCATCATCAACTTCTCATAGGACCTACTACATTCTCTTAGGACCTACTATATTCTCTAAGGTAAAATAGCAAAAAACAAGATAGCCCCTGGCTCTCCATTATGGAGAATGCAGATTATCCTGTCTCCAATTCTTGCCTTTCGCTTAATGTTGCTTCCAAGAACCTCCTTACGAATGTCCAAACATTTTTCCACTCTTTGATTAGCATGTGTTCACTGGTTTCAGAAATCCGATATGCACAGGTGAGATCTGTAGGATGACCTGGCTGTATGTTCAGAACTCAATCCATCGGAATTTTCTGTTGAAAAACATAGTAATAACTTCGTAGTTAGCAATGATGTACTAGTTTTAGAAGTATACAAAAGATGCACGGATGTCATAATAGTAAAAAATCTTACCAGGGTATCTCCATAGAAGTTATCGTGGTTCAACACGTGCACTAGTGGCACGTATTCACCATAATTTGGAGGAGTTCGATAATAGGTATTGTAATTCTCAAAGAAAGTACAAAATGTGATTATATGATTTTTCTCCTTATAAGTTAATTCGAAGCCATCGGTGTAGTGGATTTTGTCTACCATCTTCTGCACATTCTTTGAAGAATGAAAATAAGCTGTCAATGGAAATAAGTTGTCAACTATTTTGAAATAAACAATATAAATTAGTTAATAACTATGTTTGAGAAACTCACATAGCGGTAGAATCGGAAGCGTATCAACAAGGACCCATATGTCCATATTGTTTTACTCGATGTCAGGATCACCAAGATCCATGGTGACAATCATACCCTCATAAAAACCATACATTTTGCAAAGTGCTTCCCAATTTTGGCAACCAAAATGGGTTACGCTCTGAGAATTGTACATATTTACTTCAAAATCCATATCATGATGGGTCCTTAGATGTATTTTCTTTGTTTCAAAATTTTCATGGTCTTCAAAACCCATCCTCTCCAAGAAAATAGCGTCTTGCATGGCATGGGATAAGCTAGTCGAACTGTAAAAGATGAAAATTACACGTTGAAATAGTTGAAGTCGTGCTTAATTACGAAAAAAACACTTATCATCGTTGCGTACGGTTTCAACGTCGAAGGTCTCCTCGAGCTTAATGCTGAAGCGCCGATCATCGTCCAGGTGAGGGCACCTGTCTCACAGACCTCGATTGTCGTGGCTCCAGCTGCACTCCCCCGGGAGACTTTCGTCACCCGAGTACAACATTTCCTACGTTCATAATTCAAAGATTAAACTTGTATAATTAAATATATGTACTAAAAAATATAAATTAGATCATTATTTTTCGAGAAAATCCAGGCCACTCGATATTTCCTACATATTCTAGCACAAGTCATGCCAGAATTCACGGAAAAATCCGGCATAACCTTTGCTAAAAAAGGACATATCGAGTGCCTGAAATTTGCCGAAACGGAAATTAATCAACACTCTGGCAAAACATAGGCCACTTGGAGGTGTAACCTGAACATGACGGGCCACTTGGGCAACCACATATCCTATTTGAGCAACACAGGATATACATGTTTTTATCTATGTCATATATATCTTATAGGACTCATATTGACATGCAGATTTGGCTGGTCTCACCTCGAGGTCGGAGGGGGTCAGTGACGGGGACGACGGCGGGGATGATGGAGGGGCTCCTTGATTTCTGCAAAAGCAAAAACCCTATAAGTTATCACTAAATACATCCCGAATAATTGCTTAAACTAAAAAAATAACAACAAATATGACATGTTCAACTAGTTCTATTAATTCAACTAGTTCTTACTAAATATAAACTTACTATAAATAGAAAAAAACTAGGTTCTTTCTAAAAATAAAGTAGTTCAACTAGTTATATTAATTTTCTTACTAAAAATACATTATTTCTATTAATTCAACTAGTTCAACTAGTTTATTAATTCACTTACTAAACAAGTTCAACTAAAACTAAACTAGTACAACTAGTTTATTAATTTACTTACTAATTATTTTAAACACTTACTAAATAAACTAGTTCTATTAAGCACTTACTATAAATAAACTAGTTCTATTAAGCACTTACTAAATAAACTAGCTCTATTAATCACTTAATATAAATAAACTAGTTATATTAATCACTTACTAAATAAACTATTTCTATTAAACACTTGCTAAAAATTCTACTACGCTAGTTCTATCCTAAATTTTCTTACTTCTATTTTATTCAAAACACCTAAAATAGTGAAAAAGATTATTCTATTAAAAAACTACATTCTACAATGTCTACATTCTAAAATCTACATTTAAATTACCTACAGTTTGCAAGAACAGAGACAAGGGAGGGAGGGAGGTGAAGGAAATATGCCCTAGAGGCAATAATAATGTTATTATTTTATTTCCTTATATCATGATAAATGTTTATAATTCATGCTAGAATTGTATTATCCGGAAACATAATACTTGTGTGAATACATAGACAAACCAAACGTCACTAGTATGCCTCTACTTGACTAGCTCGTTAATCGAAGATGGTTATGTTTCCTAACCATAGACATGTGTTGTCATTTGATTAATGGGATCACATCATTAGGAGAATGACGTGATTGACATGACCCATTCCATTAGCTTAGCACCCGATCGTTTAGTATGTTGCTATTGCTTTCTTCATGACTTATACATGTTCCTATGACTATGAGATTATGCAACTCCGGTTTACCGGAGGAACACTTTGTGTGCTACCAAACGTCACAATGTAACTGGGTGATTATAAAGGAGCTCTACAGGTGTCTCCAAAGGTGAATGTTGGGTTGGCGTATTTCGAGATTAGGATTTTCACTCCAATTGTTGGAGAGGTATCTCTGCGCCCTCTCGGTAATGCACATCACATAAGCCTTGCAAGCATTACAACTGATGAGTTTGTTGCAAGATGATGTATTACGAAACGAGTAAAGAGACTTGCCGGTAACGAGATTGAACTAGGTATTGAGATACCGACGATCGAATCTCGGGCAAGTAACATACCGATGACAAAGGGAACAACGTATGTTGTTATGCGGTCTAACCGATAAAGATCTTCATAGAATATGTAGGAGCCAATATGAGCATCCAGGTTCCGCTATTGGTTATTGACCGGAGACGTGTCTCGGTCATGTCTACATTGTTCTCGAACCCGTAGGGTCCGCATGCTTAAGGTTTCGACGACAATTATATTATGAGTTTATGAGTTTTGATGTACCGAAGTTAGTTCGGAGTCCCGGATGTGATCACGGACATGACGAGGAGTCTCGAAATGGTCGAGACATAAAGATTGATATGTTGGACGGCTATATTCGGACACCGGAAGTGTTCCGGGTGATTTCGGAGAAAACCGGAGAGCCGGAGGGTTACCGGAACCCCCCGGGAGAAGTAATGGGCCATATGGGCCTTGGTGGAGAGAGAGAGGGGCGGCCAAAGGTGGGCCACGTGCCTCCTCCCCCCCTGGTCCGAATTGGACTAGGAGAGGGGGGGGGGGGGCGGCGCCCCCCTTTCCTTCTCCCTCCCCACTTCTTTCCCCCTCCTAGTAGGAGTCCTACTCCTACTAGGAGGAGGAATCCTCCTTGGCGCGCCATAGGGGCCGGCCGGATTCCTCCCCTTGATCCTTTATATACGGGGCAGGGGGCACCCCTAGACACACAAGTTGATCCGCGTGATCATATTCTTAGCCGTGTGCGGTGCCCCCTTCCACCATAATCCTCGATAATATTGTAGCGGTGCTTAGGCGAAGCCCTGCGATGGTAGTACATCAAGATCGTCACCACGCCGTCGTGCTGACGGAACTCTTCCCCGACACTTTGCTGGATCGGAGTCCGGGGATCGTCATCGAGCTGAACGTGTGCTAGAACTCGGAGGTGCCGTAGTTTCGGTGCTTGATCGGCCGAGCCGTGAAGACGTACGACTACATCAACCGCTTGTCATAACGCTTCCGCTGTCGGTCTACAAGGGTACGTAGATCACACTCTTCCCTCATTGCTTTGCATCACCATGATCATGCGTGTGCGTAGGAATTTTTTTGAAATTACAATGTTCCCCAACAGTGGTATTAGAGCCAGGTTTTATGTGTTGATGTTATATGCACGAGTAGAACACAAGTGAGTTGTGGGCGATATAAGTCATACTGCTTACCAGCATGTCATACTTTAGTTCGGCGGTATTGTTGGACGAAGCGGCCCGGACCGACATTACGCGTACGCTTACGCGAGACCGGTTCTCCCGACGTGCTTTGCTCAAAGGTGGCTAGCGGGTGACAGTTTCTCCAACTTTAGTTGAACCGAGTGTGGCTACGCCCGGTCCTTGTGAAGGTTAAAACAGCACCAACTTGACAAACTATCGTTGTGGTTTTGATGTGTAGGTAAGATTGGTTCTTGCTTAAGCCCGTAGAAGCCACGTAAAACTTGCAACAACAAAGTAGAGGACGTTTAACTTGTTTTTGCAGGGCATGTTGTGATGTGATATGGTCAAGACATGATGCTAAATTTTATTGTATGAGATGATCATGTTTTGTAACCAAGTTATCGGCAACTGGCAGGAGCCATATGGTTGTCGCTTTATTGTATGCAATGCAATTGCACTGTAATGCTTTACTTTATCACTAAACGGTAGCGATAGTCGTGGAAGCATAAGATTGGTGAGACGACAACGATGCTACGATGGTGATCAAGGTGTCGCGCCGGTGACGATGGTGATCACGACGGTGCTTCGAAGATGGAGATCACAAGCACAAGATGATGATGGCCATATCATATCACTTATATTGATTGCATGTGATGCTTATCTTTTATGCATCTTATCTTGCTTTGATTGACGGTAGCAGTTTAAGATGATCTCTCACTAATTATCAAGAAGTGTTCTCCCTGAGTATGCACCGTTGTGAAAGTTGTTCGTGCTGAGACACCACGTGACGATCGGGTGTGATAGGCTCTATGTTCAAATACAACGGGTGCAAAACATTTCACGCAGAATACTCAGGTTATACTTGACGAGCCAAGCATATACAGATATGGCCTCGGAACACAGAGACCGAAAGGTCGAGCGTGAATCATATAGTAGATATGATCAACATAGCGATGTTCACCAATGAAACTACTCCATCTCACGTGATGATCGGACATGGTTTAGTTGATTTGGATCACGTAATCACTTAGAGGATTAGAGGGATGTCTATCTAAGTGGGAGTTCTTAAGTAATATGATTAATTGAACCTAAATTTATCATGAACTTAGTACCTGATAGTATCTTGCTTGTTTATGTTTGATTGTAGATAGATGGCCTGTGCTGTTGTTCCGTTGAATTTTAATGCGTTCCTTGAGAAAGCAAAGTTGAAAGATGCTGGTAGCAATTACACGGACTGGGTCCGTAACTTGAGGATTATCCTCATTGCTGCACAGAAGAATTATGTCCTGGAAGCACCGCTGGGTGCCAGGCCTGCTGCTGGAGCAACACCAGATGTTATGAACGTCTGGCAGAGCAAAGCTGATGACTACTCGATAGTTCAGTGTGCCATGCTTTACGGCTTACAATCGGGACTTCAACGATGTTTTGAACGTCTTGGAGCATATGAGATGTTCCAGGAGTTGAAGTTAATATTTCAAGCAAATGCCCGGATTGAGAGATATGAAGTCTCCAATAAGTTCTATAGCTGCAAGATGGAGGAGAACAGTTCTGTCAATGAGCATATACTCAAAATGTCTGGGTATAATAATCACTTGATTCAATTGGGAGTTAATCTTCCAGATGACTGCGTCATTGACAAAATTCTCCAATCACTACCACCAAGCTACAAGAGCTTCGTGATGAACTATAATATGCAAGGGATGAATAAGACTATTTCTGAGCTCTTCGCAATGCTGAAAGCTGCGGAGGTAGAAATCAAGAAGGAGCATCAAGTATTGATGGTCAACAAGACCACTATTTTCAAGAAAAAGGGCAAAGGGAAGAAGAAGGGGAACTTCAAAAAGAACAGCAAGGAAGTTGCTACTCAAGAGAAGAAACCCAAACCTGGACCTAAGCCTGAAGCTGAGTGCTTCTACTGCAAGGAGACTGGTCACTGGAAGCGGAACTGCCCCAAGTATTTGGCGGATAAGAAGGATGGCAAGGTGAACAAAGGTATATGTGATATACATGTTATTGACGTGTACCTTACTAATGCTCGCAGTAGCACCTGGGTATTTGATACTGGTTCTGTTGCTAATATTTGCAACTCGAAACAGGGACTATGGATTAAGCGAAGATTGGCTAAGGACGAGGTGACGGTGCGTGTGGGAAATGGTTCCAAAGTCGATGTGATCGCAGTCGGCACGCTACCTCTACATCTACCTTCGGGATTAGTATTAGACCTAAATAATTGTTATTTGGTGCTAGCGTTATGAACATTATATCTGGATCTTGTTTTATGCGAGATGTTTATTCATTTAAATCAGAGAATAATAGTTGTTCTATTTATATGAGTAATATCTTTTATGGTCATGCACCCTTAAAGAGTGGTATATTCTTATTAAATCTCGATAGTAGTGACACACATATTCATAGTGTTGAAGCCAAAAGATGCAGAGTTGATAATGATAGTGCGACTTATTTGTGGCACTGCCATTTGGGTCATATCGGTGTAAAGCACATGAAGAAACTCCATACTGATGGGCTTTTGGAACCACTTGATTATGAATCACTTGGTACTTGCGAACCGTGACTTATGGGTAAGATGACAAAAACACCGTTCTCCGGTACTATGGAGAGAGCAACAGATTTGTTGGAAATCATAAATACAGATGTATGTGGTCCGATGAATGTTGAGGCTCGTGGCGGATATCGTTATTTTCTCACCTTCACATATGACTTAAGCAGATATAGGTATATCTACTTAATGAAACATAACTCTGAAACGTTTGAAAAGTTCAAAGAATTTCAGAGTGAAGTTGAAAATCATCGTAACAAGAAAATAAAATTCCTACGATCTGATCGTGGAGGAGAATATTTGAGTTACGAGTTTGGTGTACATTTGAAACAATGTGGAATAGTTTCGCAACTCACGCCACCCGGAACACCACATCGTAATGGTGTGTCCGAACGTCGTAATCGTACTTTACTAGATATGGTGCGATCTATGATGTCTCTTACTGATTTACCGCTATCGTTTTGGGGATATGCTCTAGAGACGGCCGCATTCACGTTAAATAGGGCACCATCAAAATCCGTTGAGACGACGCCTTATGAACTGTGGTTTGGCAAGAAACCAAAGTTGTCGTTTCTGAAAGTTTGGGGCTGCGATGCTTATGTGAAAAAGCTTCAACCTGATAAGCTCAATCCCAAATCGGAGAAATGTGTCTTCATAGGATATCCAAAGGAAACTATTGGATACACCTTCTATCATAGATCCGAAGGCAAGACTTTTGTTGCTAAATTCGGAAACTTTCTGAAGAAGGAGATTCTATCGAAAGAAGTGAGTGGGAGGAAAGTAGAACTTGACGAGGTAATTGTACCTGCTCCCTTATTGGAAAGTAATACATCACAGAAACCTGTTTCTGTGACACCTACACCAGTTAGTGAGGAAGCTAATGATAATGATCATGAAACTTCAGAACAAGATACTACTGAACCTCGTAGATCAACCAGAGTAAGATCCGCGCCAGAGTGGTACGGTAATCTTGTTCTCGAAGTCATGCTACTAGATCATGATGAACCTACGAACTATGAGGAAGCGATGGTGAGCCCAGATTCCGCAAAATGGCTTGAAGCCATGAAATCTGAGATGGGATCCATGTATGAGAACAAAGTATGGACTTTGGTTGACTTGCCCAATGATCGGCAAGCAATTGAGAATAAATGGATCTTCAAGAAGAAGACTGACGCTGACGATAATATTACTGTCTACAAAGCTCGACTTGTCGCAAAAGGTTTTTGACAAGTTCAAGGGATTGACTATGATGAGACCTTCTCACCCGTAGCGATGCTTAAGTCTGTCCGAATCATGTTAGCAATTGCCACATTTTATGATTATGAAATTTGGCAAATGGATGTCAAAACTGCATTCCTGAATGGATTTCTGCAAGAAGAGTTGTATATGATGCAGCCGGAAGGTTTTGTCGATCCAAAGGAAGCTAACAAAGTGTGCAAGCTCCTGTGATCCATTTATGGACTGGTGCAAGCCTCTCGGAGTTGGAATAAACGCTTTGATAGTGTGATCAAAGCATTTGGTTTTATACAGACTTTTGGAGAAGCATGTATTTACAAGAAAGTGAGTGGGAGCTCTGTAGCATTTCTGATATTATATGTAGATGACATATTACTAATTGGAAATGATATAGAATTTCTGGATATCATAAAAGGATACTTGAATAAAAGTTTTTCAATGAAAGACCTCGGTGAAGCTGCCTACATATTGGGCATCAAGATCTATAGAGACAGATCGAGACGCTTAATTAGACTTTCACAAAGCACATACCTTGACAAAGTTTTGAAAAATTTCAAAATGGATCAAGCAAAGAAAGGATTCTTGCCTATGTTACAAGGTGTGAAATTGAGTAAGACTCAAAGTCCGACCAATGCAGAAGATAGAGAGAAAATGAAAGATGTTCCCTATGCTTCAGCCATAGGCTCTATCATGTATGCAATGCTGTGTACCAGACCTGATGTGTGTCTTGCTATAAGTCTAGCAGGGAGGTACCAAAGTAATCCAGGAGTGGATCACTGGACAGCAGTCAAGAACATCCTGAAATACCTGAAAAGGACTAAGGATATGTTTCTCATATATGGAGGTGACAAAGAGCTCATCGTAAATGGTTACGTTGATGCAAGCTTTAACACTGATCCGGACGATTCTAAATTGCAAACCGGATACGTGTTTACATTAAACGGTGGAACTGTTAGTTGGTGCAGTTCTAAACAAAGCGTTGTGGCGGGATCTACATGTGAAGCAGAGTACATAGCTGCTTCGGAAGCAACAAACGAAGGAGTTTGGATGAAGGAGTTCATATCCGATCTAGGTGTCATACCTAGTGCATCGGGTCCAATGAAAATCTTTTGTGACAATACTAGTGCAATTGCCTTGGCAAAGGAATCCAGATTTCACAAGAGAACCAAGCACATCAAGAGACGCTTCAATTCCATCCGGGATCTAGTCCAGGTGGGAGACATATAGATTTGCAAGATACATACGGATCTGAATATAGCAGACCCGTTGACTAAGCCTCTTCCACGAGCAAAACATGATCAGCACCAAAGCTCCATGGGTGTTAGAATCATTACTGTGTAATCTAGATTATTGACTCTAGTGCAAGTGGGAGACTGAAGGAAATATGCCCTAGAGGCAATAATAATGTTATTATTTTATTTCCTTATATCATGATAAATGTTTATTATTCATGCTAGAATTGTATTATCCGGAAACATAATACTTGTGTGAATACATAGACAAACCAAACGTCACTAGTATGCCTCTACTTGACTAGCTCGTTAATCGAAGATGGTTATGTTTCCTAACCATAGACATGTGTTGTCATTTGATTAATGGGATCACATCATTAGGAGAATGATGTGATTGACATGACCCATTCCATTAGCTTAGCACCCGATCGTTTAGTATGTTGCTGTTGCTTTCTTCATGACTTATACATGTTCCTATGACTATGAGATTATGCAACTCCCGTTTACCGGAGGAACACTTTGTGTGCTACCAAATTTCACAACGTAACTGGGTGATTATAAAGGAGCTCTACAGGTGTCTCCAAAGGTGAATGTTGGGTTGGCGTATTTCGATATTAGGATTTGTCACTCCGATTGTCGGAGAGGTATCTCTGGGCCCTCTCGATAATGCACATCGCATAAGCCTTGGAAGCATTACAACTAATGAGATAGTTGGAAGATGATGTATTACGAAACGAGTAAAGAGACTTGCCGGTAACGAGATTGAACTAGGTATTGAGATACCGATGATCGAATATCGGGCAAGTAACATACCGATGACAAAGGGAACAACGTATGTTGTTATGCGATCTGACCGATAAAGATATTCGTAGAATATGTAGGAGCCAATATGAGCATCCAGGTTCCGCTATTGGTTATTGACCGGAGACGTGTCTCGGTCATGTCTACATTGTTCTCGAACCCGTAGGGTCCGCACGCTTAAGGTTTCGATGACAGTTATATTATGAGTTTATGAGTTTTGATGTACCGAAGTTAGTTCGGAGTCCCGGATGTGATCACGGACATGACGAGGAGTCTCGAAATGGTCGAGACATAAAGATTGATATGTTGGACGACTATATTCGGACACCGGAAGTGTTCCGGGTGATTTCGGAGAAAACCGGAGAGCCGGAGGGTTACCGGAACCCCCCGGGAGAAGTAATGGGCCATATGGGCCTTGGTGGAGAGAGAGAGAGGGGAGGCCAAAGGTGGGCCACGCGCCTCCTCCCCCCCTGGTCCGAATTGGACTAGGAGAGGGGGGGGGGGGGCGGCGCCCCCCTTTCCTTCTCCCTCCCCACTTCTTTCCCCCTCCTAGTAGGAGTCCTACTCCTACTAGGAGGAGGACTCTTCCTTGGCGCGCCATAGGGGCCGGCCGGCTTCCTCCCCTTGATCCTTTATATACGGGGGCAGGGGGCACCCCTAGACACACAAGTTGATCCGCGTGATCATATTCTTAGCCGTGTGCGGTGCCCCCTTCCACCATAATCCTCGATAATATTGTAGCGGTGCTTAGGCGAAGCCCTGCGACGGTACTACATCAAGATCATCACCACGCCGTCGTGCTGACGGAACTCTTCCCCGACACTTTGCTGGATCGGAGTCCGGGGATCGTCATCGAGCTGAACGTGTGCTAGAACTCGGAGGTGCCGTAGTTTCGGTGCTTGATCGGCCGAGCCGTGAAGACGTACGACTACATCAACCGCGTTGTCATAACGCTTCCGCTGTCGGTCTACAAGGGTACGTAGATCACACTCTTCCCTCATTGCTTTGCATCACCATGATCATGCGTGTGCGTAGGATTTGTTTTGAAATTACTATGTTCCCCAACAGTGGTATCAGAGCCAGGTTTTATGTGTTGATGTTATATGCACGAGTAGAACACAAGTGAGTTGTGGGCGATATAAGTCATACTGCTTACCAGCATGTCATACTTTGGTTCGGCGGTATTGTTGGACGAAGCGGCCCGGACCGACATTACGCGTATGCTTACGCGAGACCGGTTCTCCCGACGTGCTTTGCTCAAAGGTGGCTAGCGGGTGACAGTTTCTCCAACTCTAGTTGAACCGAGTGTGGCTACGCCCGGTCCTTGTGAAGGTTAAAACAACACCAACTTGACAAACTATCGTTGTGGTTTTGATGCGTAGGTAAGATTGGTTCTTGCTTAAGCCCATAGAAGCCACGTAAAACTTGCAACAACAAAGTAGAGGACGTTTAACTTGTTTTTGCAGGGCATGTTGTGATGTGATATGGTCAAGACATGATGCTAAATTTTATTGTATGAGATGATCATGTTTTGTAACCAAGTTATCGGCAACTGGCAGGAGCCATATGGTTGTCGCTTTATTGTATGCAATGCAATTGCACTGTAATGCTTTACTTTATCACTAAACGGTAGCGATAGTCGTGGAAGCATAAGATTGGTGAGACGACAACGATGCTACGATGGTGATCAAGGTGTCGCGCCGGTGACGATGGTGATCACGACGGTGCTTCGAAGATGGAGATCACAAGCACAAGATGATGATGGCCATATCATATCACTTATATTGATTGCATGTGATGTTTATCTTTTATGCATCTTATCTTGCTTTGATTGACGGTAGCAGTTTAAGATGATCTCTCACTAATTACCAAGAAGTGTTCTCCCTGAGTATGCACCGTTGCGAAAGTTCTTCGTGCTGAGACACCACGTGACGATCGGGTGTGATAGGGTCTATGTTCAAATACAACGGGTGCAAAACATTTCACGCAGAATACTCAGGTTATACTTGACGAGCCAAGCATATACAGATATGGCCTCGGAACACAGAGACCGAAAGGTCGAGCGTGAATCATATAGTAGATATGATCAACATAGCGATGTTCACCAATGAAACTACTCCATCTCACGTGATGATCGGACATGGTTTAGTTGATTTGGATCACGTAATCACTTAGAGGATTAGAGGGATGTCTATCTAAGTGGGAGTTCTTAAGTAATATGATTAATTGAACCTAAATTTATCATGAACTTAGTACCTGATAGTATCTTGCTTGTTTATGTTTGATTGTAGATAGATGGCCCGTGCTGTTGTTCCGTTGAATTTTAATGCGTTCCTTGAGAAAGCAAAGTTGAAAGATGCTGGTAGCAATTACACGGACTGGGTCCATAACTTGAGGATTATCCTCATTGCTGCACAGAAGAATTACGTCCTGGAAGCACCGCTGGGTGCCAGGCCTGCTGCTGGAGCAACACCAGATGTTATGAACGTCTGGCAGAGCAAAGCTGATGACTACTCGATAGTTCAGTGTGCCATGCTTTACGGCTTACAATCGGGACTTCAACGATGTTTTGAACGTCTTGGAGCATATGAGATGTTCCAGGAGTTGAAGTTAATATTTCAAGCAAATGTCCGGATTGAGAGATATGAAGTCTCCAATAAGTTCTATAGCTGCAAGATGGAGGAGAACAGTTCTATCAATGAGCATATACTCAAAATGTCTGGGTATAATAATCACTTGATTCAATTGGGAGTTAATCTTCCAGATGACTGCGTCATTGACAAAATTCTCCAATCACTACCACCAAGGTACAAGAGCTTCGTGATGAACTATAATATGCAAGGGATGAATAAGACTATTTCTGAGCTCTTCGCAATGCTGAAAGCTGCGGAGGTAGAAATCAAGAAGGAGCATCAAGTATTGATGGTCAACAAGACCACTATTTTCAAGAAAAAGGGCAAAGGGAAGAAGAAGGGGAACTTCAAAAAGAACAACAAGGAAGTTGCTACTCAAGAGAAGAAACCCAAACCTGGACCTAAGCCTGAAGCTGAGTGCTTCTACTGCAAGCAGACTGGTCACTGGAAGCGGAACTGCCCCAAGTATTTGGCGGATAAGAAGGATGGCAAGGTGAACAAAGGTATATGTGATATACATGTTATTGACGTGTACCTTACTAATGCTCGCAGTAGCACCTGGGTATTTGATACTGGTTCTGTTGCTAATATTTGCAACTCGAAACAGGGACTACGGATTAAGCGAAGATTGGCTAAGGACGAGGTGACGGTGCGTGTGGGAAATGGTTCCAAAGTCGATGTGATCGCAGTCGGCACGCTACCTCTACATCTACCTTCGGGATTAGTATTAGACCTAAATAATGGTTATTTGGTGCTAGCGTTATGAACATTATATCTGGATCTTGTTTTATGCGAGACGGTTATTCATTTAAATCAGAGAATAATAGTTGTTCTATTTATATGAGTAATATCTTTTATGGTCATGCACCCTTAAAGAGTGGTATATTCTTATTAAATCTCGATAGTAGTGACACACATATTCATAGTGTTGAAGCCAAAAGATGCAGAGTTGATAATGATAGTGCGACTTATTTGTGGCACTGCCATTTGGGTCATATCAGTGTAAAGCACATGAAGAAACTCCATACTGATGGGCTTTTGGAACCACTTGATTATGAATCACTTGGTACTTGCGAACCGTGACTTATGGGTAAGATGACAAAAACACCGTTCTCCGGTACTATGGAGAGAGCAACAGATTTGTTGGAAATCATAAATACAGATGTATGTGGTCCGATGAATGTTGAGGCTCGTGGTGGATATCGTTATTTTCTCACCTTCACAGATGACTTAAGCAGATATAGGTATATCTACTTAATGAAACATAACTCTGAAACGTTTGAAAAGTTCAAAGAATTTCAGAGTGAAGTTGAAAATCATCGTAACAAGAAAATAAAATTCCTACGATCTGATCATGGAGGAGAATATTTGAGTTACGAGTTTGGTGTACATTTGAAACAATGTGGAATAGTTTCGCAACTCACGCCACCCGGAACACCACATCGTAATGGTGTGTCCGAACGTCGTAATCGTACTTTACTAGATATGGTGCGATCTATGATGTCTCTTACTGATTTACCGCTATCGTTTTGGGGATATGCTCTAGAGACGGCCGCATTCACGTTAAATAGGGCACCATCAAAATCCGTTGAGACGATGCCTTATGAACTGTGGTTTGGCAAGAAACCAAAGTTGTCGTTTCTCAAAGTTTGGGGCTGCGATGCTTATGTGAAAAAGCTTCAACCTGATAAGCTCAATCCCAAATCGGAGAAATGTGTCTTCATAGGATATCCAAAGGAAACTATTGGATACACCTTCTATCATAGATCCGAAGGCAAGACTTTTGTTGCTAAATTCGGAAACTTTCTGAAGAAGGAGATTCTATCGAAAGAAGTGAGTGGGAGGAAAGTAGAACTTGACGAGGTAATTGTACCTGCTCCCTTATTGGAAAGTAATACATCACAGAAACCTGTTTCTGTGACACCTACACCAGTTAGTGAGGAAGCTAATGATAATGATCATGAAACTTCAGAACAAGATACTACTGAACCTCGTAGATCAACCAGAGTAAGATCCGCGCCAGAGTGGTACGGTAATCTTGTTCTGGAAGTCATGCTACTAGATCATGATGAACCTACGAACTATGAAGAAGCGATGGTGAGCCCAGATTCCGCAAAATGGCTTGAAGCCATGAAATCTGAGATGGGATCCATGTATGAGAACAAAGTATGGACTTTGGTTGACTTGCCCAATGATCGGCAAGCAATTGAGAATAAATGGATCTTCAAGAAGAAGACTGACGCTGACGATAATATTACTGTCTACAAAGCTCGACTTGTCGCAAAAGGTTTTCGACAAGTTCAAGGGATTGACTACGATGAGACCTTCTCACCCGTAGCGATGCTTAAGTCTGTCCGAATCATGTTAGCAATTGCCACATTTTATGATTATGAAATTTGGCAAATGGATGTCAAAACTGCATTCCTGAATGGATTTTTGCAAGAAGAGTTGTATATGATGCAGCCGGAAGGTTTTGTCGATCCAAAGGAAGCTAACAAAGTGTGCAAGCTCCTGTGATCCATTTATGGACTGGTGCAAGCCTCTCGGAGTTGGAATAAACGCTTTGATAGTGTGATCAAAGCATTTGGTTTTATACAGACTTTTGGAGAAGCCTGTATTTACAAGAAAGTGAGTGGGAGCTCTGTAGCATTTCTGATATTATATGTAGATGACATATTACTAATTGGAAATGATATAGAATTTCTGGATATCATAAAAGGATACTTGAATAAAAGTTTTTCAATGAAATACCTCAGTGAAGCTGCCTACATATTGGGCATCAAGATCTATAGAGACAGATCGAGACGCTTAATTAGACTTTCACAAAGCACATACCTTGACAAAGTTTTGAAAAATTTCAAAATGGATCAAGCAAAGAAAGGATTCTTGCCTATGTTACAAGGTGTGAAATTGAGTAAGACTCAAAGTCCGACCAATGCAGAAGATAGAGAGAAAATTAAAGATGTTCCCTATGCTTCAGCCATAGGCTCTATCATGTATGCAATGCTGTGTACCAGACCTGATGTGTGTCTTGCTATAAGTCTAGCAGCGAGGTACCAAAGTAATCCAGGAATGGATCACTGGACAGCAGTCAAGAACATCCTGAAATACCTGAAAAGGACTAAGGATATGTTTCTCATATATGGAGGTGACAAAGAGCTCATCGTAAATGGTTACGTTGATGCAAGCTTTAACACTGATCCGGACGATTCTAAATTGCAAACCGGATACGTGTTTACATTAAACGGTGGAACTGTTAGTTGGTGCAGTTCTAAACAAAGCGTTGTGGCGGGATCTACATGTGAAGCAGAGTACATAGCTGCTTCGGAAGCAGCAAACGAAGGAGTCTGGATGAAGGAGTTCATATCCGATCTAGGTGTCATACCTAGTGCATCGGGTCCAATGAAAATCTTTTGTGACAATACTGGTGCAATTGCCTTGGCAAAGGAATCCAGATTTCACAAGAGAACCAAGCACATCAAGAGACGCTTCAATTCCATCCGGGATCTAGTCCAGGTGGGAGACATAGAGATTTGCAAGATACATACGGATCTGAATATAGCAGACCCGTTGACTAAGCCTCTTCCACGAGCAAAACATGATCAGCACCAAAGCTCCATGGGTGTTAGAATCATTACTGTGTAATCTAGATTATTGACTCTAGTGCAAGTGGGAGACTGAAGGAAATATGCCCTAGAGGCAATAATAATGTTATTATTTTATTTCCTTATATCATGATAAATGTTTATTATTCATGCTAGAATTGTATTATCCGGAAACATAATACTTGTGTGAATACATAGACAAACCAAACGTCACTAGTATGCCTCTACTTGACTAGCTCGTTAATCGAAGATGGTTATGTTTCCTAACCATAGACATGTGTTGTCATTTGATTAATGGGATCACATCATTAGGAGAATGATGTGATTGACATGACCCATTCCATTAGCTTAGCACCCGATCGTTTAGTATGTTGCTATTGCTTTCTTCATGACTTATACATGTTCCTATGACTATGAGATTATGCAACTCCCGTTTACCTGAGGAACACTTTGTGTGCTACCAAATGTCACAACGTAACTGGGTGATTATAAAGGAGCTCTACAGGTGTCTCCGAAGGTGAATGTTGGGTTGGCGTATTTCGATATTAGGATTTGTCACTCCGATTGTCGGAGAGGTATCTCTGGGCCCTCTCGATAATGCACATCGCATAAGCCTTGCAAGCATTACAACTAATGAGTTAGTTGGAAGATGATGTATTACGAAACGAGTAAAGAGACTTGCCGGTAACGAGATTGAACTAGGTATTGAGATACCGATGATCGAATATCGGGCAAGTAACATACCGATGACAAAGGGAACAACGTATGTTGTTATGCGGTCTGACCGATAAAGATATTCATAGAATATGTAGGAGCCAATATGAGCATCCAGGTTCCGCTATTGGTTATTGACCGGAGACGTGTCTCGGTCATGTCTACATTGTTCTCGAACCCGTAGGGTCCGCACGCTTAAGGTTTCGATGACAGTTATATTATGAGTTTATGAGTTTTGATGTACCGAAGTTAGTTCGGAGTCCCGGATATGATCACGGACATGACGAAGAGTCTCGAAATGGTCAAGACATAAAGATTGATATATTGGACGGCTATATTCGGACACCGGAAGTTCCGGGTGATTTCAGAGAAAACCGAAGAGCCGGAGGGTTACCGGAACCCCCCCCGGGAGAAGTAATGGGCCATATGGGCCTTAGTGGAGATAGAGAGGGGCAGCCAAAGGTGGGCCGCGCGCCTTCTCCCCCCTGGTCCGAATTGGACTAGGAGAG
>NC_041380.1:19618938-19619530 GCF_002162155.2 Triticum dicoccoides
GGGGGGGGGCGGTGCCCCCCTTTCCTTTTCCCTCCCCACTTCTTTCCGCCTCCTAGTAGGAGTCCTACTCCTACTAGGAGGAGGACTCCTTGGCGCGCCATAGGGGCCGGCCGGCTTCCTCCCCTTGATCCTTTATATACGGGGGCAGGGGGCACCCCTAGACACACAAGTTGATCCACGTGATCATATTATTAGCCGTGTGCGGTGCCCCCTTCCACCATAATCCTCGATAATATTGTAGCGGTGCTTGGGCGAAGCCCTGCGACGGTAGTACATCAAGATTGTCACCACGCCGTCGTGCTGATGGAACTCTTCCCCGACACTTTTCTGGATCGGAGTCCGGGGATCGTCATCGAGCTGAACGTGTGCTAGAACTCGAAGGTGCCGTAGTTTCGGTGCTTGATCGGTCGAGCCGTGAAGACGTACGACTACATCAACTGCGTTGTCATAACGCTTCCGCTGTCGGTCTACAAGGGTACGTAGATCATACTCTTCCCTCGTTGCTATGCATCACCATGATATTGCGTGCGCGTAGGAATTTTTCTGAAATTACTACGTTCCCCAACAGGAGGAGAGAGGAGGGGGAGGGGGC
>NC_041380.1:19620016-19666285 GCF_002162155.2 Triticum dicoccoides
GGAGGGGCGGTGGGAGGGGGGCTGCCGGCGGAGGAGGGAGGAGGGGGCAGCCGGAGGAGGAGGGAGGAGGGGCGGCTCGAGGCGAAGGGAGGAGGGCGCGGTGGGAGGAGGAGGGAGGAGGGCGCGGTGGGAGGAGGGAAGGAGGGAGTACCTCGGTGGAGGACGGACGATGGGTATCGGCGCGGGCGAGAGTGACTGAGAGGGAGAGTGAGTGAGAGAGGGTCGGCCGCGTGGGGAGGATAAGGTAGGGTTAGTAGTAGTGCGTGTGCGAGAAAAGCGCTACAGCTAAGGAGAATTGCAGTAGCGCTGGGCGAGGATACGCGCTACTGCTAAGTTGGGCTAGCCATGTGCTCCCAGTTCAAACATAGCAGCAACGCTTTTTACTAGTACGCGCTACTGCTAAAGTTATAGCAGTAGCGTGGTTTATTTACAGGCGCTGCTACTAAGTAGCAGTAGCGCATGATTTTGTCCAGCGCTACTGCTAAGATGCTGTGTATAAGGTTTTCCCTAGTAGTGGGTATTTACTTTCTGATCAAACGAATCAGTTATGTTTATGTTTATGTTGAAGCAACATTAATATGAAAAGGGAAAATGATGCAGAAACTCAACCTCATGACAATTGTACAAAAAACCTAGTTTGCAGGAACAGGTGATGCGATTGCCACAATACAACTGGCCAGGCAACTGGATAGGTGGTCAAGTCTAGAGAAAAATGGGTGAAGGTAAACAATTATTCTTTTCAATGCTTTTTTCACAAAATAATGACCAACCACGTGAGTGCTTGCTACCACAAAGGGTGTGTGTTACTTACTGTTGCTCTATACATCTAGATATGAAGCAACATGGCGAAAGCTGAAGTCAGAGCATAGGTGTGTTGTTAGGAAACTGATTGCACATGACATTGCAAACTATTTATTAATAGATTGTTGTTTCCACTAAAAGAAAAAAAGACATGAATGGTGTATTGTCCAATTTTTTTGGGTGGTGGACGAGAGCGGGTTGTACTATTTTCATGCAATGATATCCTCATCATGCTGGAGTCGAAGCACCCCCCCGGTTTGGAGCAGTGAAATATGTATGAGGGGACCCACTATCTCAACGACAAAGAGAGGGGCAAACTATCACCGCCATTTTCCCCTTAGTTGGACAAGTTAGGAGGGAGTGAACCATGACTCTTTGATGATACGTGTGTTGCACGTGCACGCTTACTAGTTATCAATGAAAAGATACATTGATTCACTTTACATCTGAGTGCGGCGTTTCGGTGCCCAGACTCATCTGCACCTGGTTAGAAAAAAATCACAAAAAAATCAAAAAAATCCAAATGTTTTTTCATGGTAGAAAATTCATCGCGCGGGGTCCGCTCCAATTTTTAGATTATTTGGACATCTGAGCAGCTCTCAGCAAAAAAGACAAATCGGGTCAGAACAATGCATGAACAGTAGACATTTTTACAGACCCTGAATTTGTGTTTCTTTGCCTAGAGCTTCTCATATGTCCAAATGATTTAGAAATTGGAGCGGACCCCACGCATCAAATTATCTACCACACATAAAAAATTGGAATTTTTAAAAAATTTATAGTATTTGTTTTGATTTTTTTCATGAGGGTGGGTGCAGCCGAGCCTGAGCTCAGAAGTGGATTACCCAGCCGCTCTCTTGCGGGGAAATTTCATCGTTAAGGCTCTCCCGCGGGAACACGGAACCGGCGGCGGGCCATGCACGACGAGTCTCTCGATACCCTCTTTAGTGGAATTCTTCACACGTATCAGAAAAAGATCATGGAGGAACAAGAAGAAAAAACATAGAAGGAGAACCCCATCAATTTGTAGTGATGCAAAAATAAAAAGGTACCATGTGTTCTTCAAATTTCCTTGCAGTGGATCAAGCGACAACTGCGGCAGCTTCCTCTCGCACCAGCCACCCCTACCTCCCCTTTCCCTGCTCTCATGCAAGGCGAAGAGGGAAGCGACCAAGCACTAGTAGAAAATAGGGCTTTGGTTTGGGCAGGGCAAGCCCATTAGTCCCGGTTCAGTCACGAACCGGGACCCATGGGGGCATTCGTCCCGGTTCGTTAGCCCAGGGGTCCGACCGGGGCCTCGTGGGCATTGGTCCCGGTTCGTGGGGACCCATTTGTCCCAGTTCTAGGCACGAACCGGGACCAATGGGCCTCGCTCCTGGCCCACAACCATTGGTCCCGATTCCAGCCACGAACCGGGACAAATGAGTTGCCTATATATACCCCATCGCCTCGGCAGAGCACTCCATAGTGCTCTGTTTTTTCTGGCCGGCGAGGGGAGGGCATTTGGGTGCTGTAGCGCCCCGAGACCGATGTGCCAGGTGTCCTCCAGTTATTCGCTGTTGTTGCCTTGTCATTGCTTGCATGTCATGCATTGCATATCATGTCATCATGTGCATTTCATTTGCATACATATTCGTCTCATGCATCCGAGCATTTTCCCCGTTGTCCGTTTTGCAATCCAGCGCTCCTATGTCTCCCGGTGTCCCTTTCTACCTCTTTTCATGTGTGGGTGTTAAACGTTTTCAGATTGGACCGAGACTTGTCATGCGGCCTCGGTTTACTACCGGTAGACCGCCTGTCAAGTTTCGTGCCATTTGGACTTCGTTTGATAATCCAACGGTTAATCGAGGGACCGAAAAGGCCTCGTGTGTGTTGCAGCCCAACACCCCTCCAAAGTGGCCCAAAACCCACCTAAACCTCCTCCATCATCTCGGTCATTCGATCACGATTGCATGGCCGAAAACCGCACCTCATTTGGAGCTTCCTAGCTCCCTCTACCTATAAAAGAGCACCCCTCCCCGAAATTCCGGATCATTTCGCCCCTAACCCTAGATTCCTTCATCCTCGCGCCACCGGACAAACATCCTGCCAACGGCCTGAAGGAAAAATGCCCTAGAGGCAATAATAAAGTTATTATTTATTTCCTTATATCATGATAAATGTTTATTATTCATGCTAGAATTGTATTAACCGGAAACATAATACATGTGTGAATACATAGACAAACAGAGTGTCACTAGTATGCCTCTACTTGACTAGCTCGTTAATCAAAGATGGTTATGTTTCCTAACCATGGACAAAGAGTTGTTATTTGATTAACGGGATCACATCATTGGATGAATGATCTGATTGACATGACCCATTCCATTAGCTTAGCACCCGATCGTTTAGTATGTTGCTATTGCTTTCTTCATGACTTATACATGTTCCTATGACTATGAGATTATGCAACTCCCGTTTGCCGGAGGAACACTTTGTGTGCTACCAAACGTTACAACGTAACTGGGTGTTTATAAAGGTGCTCTACAGGTGTCTCCAAAGGTACATGTTGGGTTGGCGTATTTCGAGATTAGGATTTGTCACTCCGATTGTCGGAGAGGTATCTCTGGGCCCTCTCGGTAATGCACATTACATAAGCCTTGCAACACTGCAACTAATGAGTTAGTTGTGAGATGATGTATTATGGAACGAGTAAAGAGACTTGCAGGTAACGATATTGAACTAGGTATTGAGATACCGACGATCGAATCTCGGGTAAGTAACATACCGATGACAAAGGGAACAACGTATGTTGTTATGCGGTCTGACCGATAAAGATCTTCGTAGAATATGTGGGAGCCAATATGAGCATCCAGGTTCCGCTATTGGTTATTGACCGGAGACGTGTCTCAGTCATGTCTACATTATTCTCGAACCCGTAGGGTCCGCACGCTTAAGGTTTCGATGACAGTTATATTATGAGTTTATGCATTTTGATGTACCGAAGTTTGTTCGGAGTCCCGGATGTGATCACGGACATGACGAGGAGTCTCGAAATGGTCGAGACATAAAGATTGATATATTGGAAGCCTATATTTGGATATCGGAAGTGTTCCGGGTGAAATCGGGATTTTACCGGAGTACCGTGAGGTTACCGGAACCCCCCGGGAGGTATATGGGCCTTAATGGGCTTTAGTGGAAGAGAGGAGAGATGGCAAGGGTTGGGCCGCGTGCCCCCCCTAGTCCGAATAGGACAGGGAGAGGGGGGCGGCGCCCCCCTTCCTTCTCTCTCTCCTCCTTCCCCCTCCCGAATCCTATTCCAACTAGGAAAAGGGGGGGAATCCTACTCTCGGTGGGAGTAGGACTCCTCCTGGTGCGCCCTCCTCATGGCCGGCCGCACCCCACCTTGATCCTTTATATATGGGGGCAAGGGGCACCCCAAGACACACAAGTTGATCCACGTGATCATATTATTAGCCGTGTGCGGTACCCCCTTCCACCATAGTCCTCGATAATATTGTAGCGGTGCTTAGGCGAAGCCCTGCGACGGTAGTACATCAAGATCATCACCATGTCGTCGTGCTGACGGAACTCTTCCCCGACACTTTGCTGGATCGGAGTCCGGGGATCGTCATCGAGCTGAACGTGTGCTAAAACTCGGAGGTGCCGTAGTTTCGGTGCTTGATCGGTCGGGCCGTGAAGACGTACGACTACATCAACCGCCTTCTGCTAACGCTTCCGCTGTCGGTCTACAAGGGTACGTAGATCACACTCTCCCATCTTGTTGCTATGCATCACCATGATCTTGCGTGTGCGTAGGAATTTTTTTGAAATTACTACGTTCCCCAACAGTGGCATCCGAGCCTAGGTTTTATATGTTGATGTTATATGCACGAGTAGAACACAAGTGAGTTGTGGGCGATATAAGTCATACTGCTTACCAGCATGTCAAACTTTGGTTCGGCGGTATTGTTGGACGAATCGGCCCGGACCGACATTACGCGTACGCTTACGCGAGACCGGTTCTCCCGACGTGCTTTGCTCAAAGGTGGCTAGTGGGTGACAGTTTCTCCAACTTTAGTTGAACCAAGTGTGGCTACGCCCGGTCCTTGCGAAGGTTAAAACAACACCAACTTGACAAACTATCGTTGTGGTTTTGATGCGTAGGTAAGATTGGTTCTTGCTTAAGCCCGTAGCAGCCACGTAAAACTTGCAACAACAAAGTAGAGGACGGCTAACTTGTTTTTGCAGGGCATGTTGTGATGTGATATGGTCAAGACATGATGCTAAATTTTATTGTATGAGATGATCATGTTTTGTAACCGAGTTATCGGCAACTGGCAGGAGCCATATGGTTGTTGCTTTATTGTATGCAATGTAATCGCGCTGTAATGCTTTACTTTATCACTAAGCGGTAGCGGTAGTCGTGGAAGCATAAGATTGGCAAGACGACAACGATGCTACGATGGAGACCAAGGTGTCGCGCCGGTGACGCTGGTGATCACGACGGTGCTTCGAAGATGGAGATCACAAGCACAAGATGATGATGGCCATATCATATCACTTATATTGATTGCATGTGATGTTTATCTTTTATGCATCTTATCTTGCTTTGATTGACGGTAACATTATAAGACGATCTCTCACTAATTATCAAGAAGTGTTCTCCCTGAGTATGCACCGTTGCGAAAGTTCTTCGTGCTGAGACACCACGTGATGATCGGGTGTGATAGGCTCTACGTTCAAATACAACGGGTGCAAAACAGTTGCACACGCGGAATACTCAGGTTATACTTGACGAGCCAAGCATATACAGATATGGCCCCAGAACACGAAGACTGAAAGGTTGAGCGTGAATCATATAGTAGATATGATCAACATAGTGATGTTCCCCAAAGAAACTACTCCATCGCACGTGATGATCGAACATGGTTTAGTTGATTTGGATCACGTAATCACTTAGAGGATTAGGGGGATGTCTATCTAACTGGGAGTTCTTTAAATATGATTAAATTGAACCTAAATTTATCATGAACTTAGTACCTGATAGTATCTTGCTTATTTATGTTTGATTGTAGATTGATGGCCCGTGCTGTTGTTCCGTTAAATTTTAATGCGTTCCTTGAGAAAGCAAAGTTGAAAGATGCTGGTAGCAATTACACGGACTGGGTCCGTAACTTGAGGATTATCTTCATTGCTGCACAGAAGAATTACGTCCTGGAAGCACCGCTGGGTGCCAGGCCTACTGCTGGAGCAACACCAGATGTTATGAACGTCTGGCAGAGCAAAGTTGATGACTACTCGATAGTTCAGTGTGCCATGCTTTACGGCCTAGAATCGGGACTTCAACAACGTTTTGAACGTCATGGAGCATATGAGATGTTCCAGGAGTTGAAGTTAATATTTCAAGCAAATGCCCGGATTGAGAGATATGAAGTCTCCAATAAGTTCTATAGCTGCAAGATGGAGGAGAACAGTTCTGTCAGTGAGCATATACTCAAAATTTCTGGGTATAATAATCACTTGATTCAATTGGGAGTTAATCTTCCAGATGATTGCGTCATTGACAGAATTCTCCAATCACTGCCACCAAGCTACAATAGCTTCGTGATGAACTATAATATGAAAGGGATGAATAAGACTATTCCCAAGCTCTTCGCAATGCTGAAAGCTGCGGAGGTAGAAATCAAGAAGGAGCATCAAGTGTTGATGGTCAACAAGACCACTAGTTTCAAGAAAACAGGCAAAGGAAAGAAGAAGGGGAACTTCAAAAAGAACAGCAAGCAAGTTGCTACTCAAGAGAAGAAACCCAAAACTGGACCTAAGCCTGAAACTGAGTGCTTCTACTGCAAGCAGACTGGTCACTGGAAGCGGAACTGCCTCAAGTATTTGGCGGATAAGAAGGATGGCAAGGTGAACAAAGGTATATATGATATACATGTTATTGATGTGTACCTTACTAATGCTCGCAGTAGCACCTGGGTATTTGATACTGGTTCTGTTGCTAATATTTGCAACTCGAAACAGGGACTACGGATTAAGCGAAGATTGGCTAAGGACGAGGTGACGATGCGTGTGGGAAATGGTTCCAAAGTCGATGTGATCGCAGTCGGCACGCTACCTCTACATCTACCTTCGGGATTAGTATTAGACCTAAATAATTGTTATTTGGTACCAGCGTTAAGCATGAACATTATATCTGGATCTTGTTTGATGCGAGACGTTTATTCATTTAAATCAGAGAATAATGGTTGTTCTATTTACATGAGTAATATCTTTTATGGTCATGCACCCTTAAGGAGTGGTCTATTCTTATTAAATCTCGATAGTAGTGACACACATATTGATAGTGTTGAAACCAAAAGATGTAGAGTTGATAATGATAGTGCAACTTATTTGTGGCACTGCCATTTGGGTCATATCGGTATAAAGCGCATGAAGAAACTCCATACTGATGGGCTTTTGGAACCACTTGATTATGAATTACTTGGTACTTGCGAACCGTGCCTTATGGGTAAGATGACAAAAACACCGTTCTCCGGTACTATGAAGAGAGCAACAGATTTGTTAGAAATCATACATACAGATGTATGTGGTCCGATGAATGTTGAGGCTCGTGGTGGATATCGTTATTTTCTCACCTTCACAGATGACTTAAGCAGATATGAGTATATCTACTTAATGAAACACAAGTCTGAAACGTTTGAAAAGTTCAAAGAATTCCAGAGTGAAGTTGAAAATCATCGTAACAAGAAAATAAAATTCCTACGATCTGATCGTGGAGGAAAATATTTGAGTTACGAGTTTGGTGTACATTTGAAACAATGTGGAATAGTTTCGCAACTCACGCCACCCGGAACACCACAGCGTAATGGTGTGTCCGAACGTCGTAATCGTACTTTACTAGATATGGTGCGATCTATGATGTCTCTTACTGATTTACTGCTATCGTTTTGGGGATACGCTCTAGAGACGGCCGCATTCACGTTAAATAGGGCACCATCAAAATCCGTTGAGACGACGCCTTATGAACTGTGGTTTGGCAAGAAACCAAAGTTGTCGTTTCTGAAAGTTTGGGGCTGCGATGCTTATGTGAAAAAGCTTCAACCTGATAAGCTCGAACCCAAATCGGAGAAATGTGTCTTCATAGGATATCCAAAGGAAACTATTGGATACACCTTCTATCACAGATCCGAAGGCAAGACTTTTGTTGCTAAATTCAGAAACTTTTTGGAGAAGGAGTTTCTCTCGAAAGAAGTGAGTGGGAGGAAAGTAGAACTTGACAAGGTAACTGTACCTACTCCCTTATTGGAAAGTAGTACATCACAGAAACCTGTTTCTGTGACACCTACACCAATTAGTGAGGAAGCTAATGATAATGATCATGAAACTTCAGAACAAGATACTACTGAACCTCGTAGATCAACTAGAGTGAGATCCGCGCCAGAGTGGTACGGCAATCCTGCTCTGGAAGTCATGCTACTAGATCATGATGAACCTACGAACTATGAAGAAGCGATGGTGAGCCCAGATTCCGCAAAATGGCTTGAAGCCATGAAACCTGAGATGGGATCCATGTATGAGAACAAAGTATGGACTTTGGTTGACTTGCCCAATGATCGGCAAGCAATTGAGAATAAATGGGTCTTCAAGAAGAAGACTGACGGTGAAGGAAATATTACTGTCTACAAAGCTCGACTTGTCGCAAAAGGTTTTCGACAAGTTCAAGGGATTGACTACGATGAGACCTTCTCACCCGTAGCGATGCTTAAGTCTGTCTGAATCATGTTAGCAATTGCCGCATTTTATGATTTGGCAGTGGATGTCAAAACTGCATTCCTGAATGGATTTCTGGAAGAAGAGTTGTATATGCTGCAACAAGAAGGTTTTGTCGATCCAAAGGGAGCTAACAAAGTGTGCAAGCTCCAGCGATCCATTTATGGACTGGTGCAAGCCTCTCGGAGTTGGAATAAACGCTTTGATAGTGTGATCAAAGCATTTGGTTTTATACAGACTTTTGGAGAAGCCTGTATTTACAAGAAAGTGAGTGGGAGCTCTGTACCATTTCTGATATTTCATGTGGATGACATATTACTAATTGGAAATGATATAGAATTTCTGGATAGCATAAAGGGATACTTGAATAAGAGTTTTTCAATGAAAGACCTCGGTGAAGATGCTTACATATTAGGCATTAAGATCTATAGAGATAGATCAAGACGCTTAATTGGACTTTCACAAAGCACATACCTTGACAAAGTTTTGAAGAAGTTCAGAACGGATCAAGCAAAGAAAGGGTTCTTGCCTGTGTTACAAGGTGTGAAGTTGAGTAAGACTCAATGCCCGACCACTGCAGAAGATAGAGAGAAAATAAAAGATGTTCCCTATGCTTCAGCCATAGGCTCTATCATGTATAAAATGCTGTGTACCAGACCTGATATGTGCCTTGCTATAAGTCTAGCAGGGAGGTACCAAAGTAATCCAGGAGTGGATCACTGGACAGCGGTCAAGAACATCCTGAAATACCTGAAAAGGACTAAGGATATGTTTCTCATTTATGGAGGTGACAAAGAGCTCATCGTAAATGGTTACGTTGATGCGAGCTTTGACACTGATCCGGACGATTCTAAATCACAAACCGGATACGTGTTTACATTAAACGGTGGAGCTGTCAGTTGGTGCAGTTCTAAACAAAGCGTCGTGGCGGGATCTACGTGTGAAGCGGAATACATAGCTGCTTCAGAAGCAGCAAATGAAGGAGTCTGGATGAAGGAGTTCATATCCGATATAGGTGTCATACCTAGTGCATCGGGTCCAATGAAAATCTTTTGTGACAATACTGGTGCAATTGCCTTGGCAAAGGAATCCAGATTTCACAAGAGAACCAAGCACATCAAGAGACGCTTCAATTCCATCCGGGATCTAGTCCAGGTGGGAGGCATAGAGATTTGCAAGATACATACGGATCTGAATGTAGCAGACCCGTTGACTAAGCCTCTTCCACGAGCAAAACATGATCAGCACCAAGGCTCCATGGGTGTTAGAATCATTACTGTGTAATCTAGATTATTGACTCTAGTGCAAGTGGGAGACTGAAGGAAATATGCCCTAGAGGCAATAATAAAGTTATTATTTATTTCCTTATATCAATATAAATGTTTATTATTCATGCTAGAATTGTATTAACCAGAAACATAATACATGTGTGAATACATAGACAAACAGAGTGTCACTAGTATGCCTCTACTTGACTAGCTCGTTAATCAAAGATGGTTATGTTTCCTAACCATGGACAAAGAGTTGTTATTTGATTAACGAGATCACATCATTGGATGAATGATCTGATTGACATGACCCATTTTATTAGATTAGCACCCGATCGTTTAGTATGTTGCTATTGCTTTCTTCATGACTTATACAGGTTCCTATGACTATGAGATTATGCAACTCCCGTTTGCCGGAGGAACACTTTGTGTGCTACCAAACGTCACAACGTAACTGGGTGATTATAAAGGTGCTCTACAGGTGTCTCCAAAGGTACATGTTGGGTTGGCGTATTTTGAGATTAGGATTTGTCACTCCGATTGTCGGAGAGGTATCTCTGGGCCCTCTCAGTAATGCACATCACATAAGCCTTGCAAGCATTGCAACTAATGAGTTAGTTGTGAGATGATGTATTACGGAACGAGTAAAGAGACTTGCCGGTAACGAGATTGAACTAGGTATTGAGATACCGACGATCGAATCTCGGGTAAGTAACATACCGATGACAAAGGGAATAACGTATGTTGTTATGCGGTCTGACCGATAAAGATCTTCGTAGAATATGTGGGAGCCAATATGAGCATCCAGGTTCCGCTATTGGTTATTGACCGCAGACGTGTCTCAGTCATGTCTACATTATTCTTGAACCCGTAGGGTCCGCATGCTTAAGGTTTCGATGACAGTTATATTATGAGTTTATGCATTTTGATGTACCGAAGTTTGTTCGGAGTCCCGGATGTGATCACGGACATGACGAGGAGTCTCGAAATGGTCGAGACATAAAGATTGATATATTGGAAGCCTATATTTGGATATCGGAAGTGTTCCGGGTGAAATCGGGATTTTACCGGAGTACCAGGAGGTTACCGGAACCCCCCGGGAGGTATATGGGCCTTAATGGGCTTTAGTGGAAGAGAGGAGAGATGGCCAGGGTGGGCCGCGCGCCCCCCTAGGCCGAATAGGACAAGGAGAGGGGGCGGCGCCCCCCCTTCCTTCTCTCTCTCCTCCTTCCCCCTCCCGAATCCTATTCCAACTAGGAAAAGGGGGGGGGGAATCCTACTCCCGTTGGGAGTAGGACTCCTCTTGGCGTGCCCTCCTCCGGGCTGGCCGCACCCCCCCTTGATCCTTTATATACGGGGGCAATGGGCACCCCAAGACACACAAGTTGATCCACGTGATCATATTCTTAGCTGTGTGCGGTACCCCCTTCCACCATAGTCCTCGATAATATTGTAGCGGTGCTTAGGCGAAGCCCTGCGAGGGTAGTACATCAAGATCGTCACCACGCCGTCGTGCTGACGGAACTCTTCCCCGACACTTTGCTGGATTGGAGTCCGGGGATCGTCATCGAGCTGAACGTGTGCTAAAACTCAGAGGTGCTGTAGTTTTGGTGCTTGATCGGTCGGGCCGTGAAGACGTACGACTACATCAACCGCGTTGTGCTAACGCTTCCACTGTCTGTCTACAAGGGTACGTAGATCACACTCTACCATCTCGTTGCTATGCATCACCATGATCTTGCGTGTGCGTAGGAATTTTTTTGAAATCACTACGTTCCCCAACACGGACACGTCCGACTTCGCCGTCCGCCGCCACGTGGCGTTGTCTGATTCGCGCCGCCCGTGTGCCCACTTCGCCGCGCCGCCGGACCCGCCCGAGGCCCATCGCCGGCCCGCCTCTGGGCCGAACCGGGCCTGATCCCGCGCGCCACCCGAGCCACCCTGCTACGGCCACCGCACCACCGCCGCCGGCGAGCGCCGCCACCGGGCCGCTCCGTCTCCGGCGACCGCGCCACCGCCGGCGCGCCCGCCTCGCTCCGCTTCGGAGAACCCCGCACTCGAGCCCGGCCTTCTCACGCCTCCTCACCCGCTCGCAGTGCGCCGCCGCTCGTCGTCTCCATCACCGACGACCTCCATCACCGGAGCAGCCGCCGGGTCACGAACCGCTGACCTCCTGCGCCGCCCCGCGCCCCTACCTCGCCACCCGTCGCCTCCCAGACGAGCTCCAGCTCGGATCCGGCGAGATCCGGTGGAGGAAGCCCTGGATCCGACCTCCCCGGCCTTCTCCGGCCAACTCCGGTGGAATTCCGGCGAGATCCGCCGCCCGCGTTGACTTTCCGCGAGGTCCAAATTTTCCCAAAGTCATTTTGTCCCACTAACTTTTAGGCATTTTCATCATGGCATAACTCTGTATCCGTGGCTCCGATTTGCGCGTGTAGCATATCAAAATGTTTGTCTCAAAGAGTACATCATTTCATCTCATTGCATCATTTTATTTTGAGCTCATATTGATGCCTGAAATGCTATTGGAAGAGGGCTATTTGAGATAATTGTCAGATCTGCTGCATCAAATAGCTATTTGTCATTTTTGCCATGATTAATGTATGCATGATATGCTCCTGAGCTCTACATGTGTTTTGTTATCTGCCATGCCATCTTTACAGAGGTGCTTGCCATGTATTTTTGTGGTATTTGTGGTTACTAGCACACGCTTGCAAAGTAGCATAATCGGTAATGCTGATTTCAGGGACTTAGAATTTCTCTAAGTCCTTGTCCTGATTTTGTCGGTATGCCATATGTTCATGTTGTTTCCTAGTGATCCGTGCCTCTTTTGAGGATGATCAGTAAGGATGATTTGTTAACATTGTGGTGCTATATCCATCCTTGTCTTTGTTTGCATTTATGGAGCACCGTAGCTTGAGTCAATCGAGCTCTACTTTTGCTATATCGTGAATCCTGGCAGATTGTTGACTTGTTAGTGATTTTGCCGAGCATGTTGTTATTGATCCGTGCATGCTATGTTGTTGTTCTCGCCATGTCTAGATTCTATGATATGTATTCTTGATGGGTGTATACTTAGTTTGTCATGCCATGCTCTGTAGTGAGTGCATCGAGCTCGTAAACATGCTTACTCGTTAACAGATTTGCATGCTTCAGTTTTTCACTAAGTCTGTAATCTGTTTATGTTTTTGCCATGTTCACATGCTTGCAATTGTATTTTCTGACCCCTTTTGGATCAAGGTCACTAAGGGACTTTTGTTAAGTTCTTTGAGTAGCTTCATGCCATGCTTTTATTTTCCATGCTTAGTTCCTGTAGCATATAGTTTTCATGCTCCAAAGTATGCTTCCTGATGATAAATTCCAGACTTGTGTTAATTTCACTAAGTCTGAAACCTGTTATCATTTGCATTTTCGCCATGCTTGTTTGAACCCGTTAATGGATGAATTAGCCGTAGCTCAGTGTTTATCTTTTGTCAAGCATCATGAGTGGATCCCTGCCATGTATTTTGTTGTCATGTTTGAGTGTTGTAGCATATTTATCTTGTTGCATTTATATGGCTACTTGCTGTTTATCGCAGACTGGTGCCATATTTGTTTTGCTTGCCATTTCCAAACCGTGCATCCGATTCCGGTGACCTTTATATCGATTTCAACCGAAATCACCTCACCTTTCTGGTGGCACTCTTGGATTTCCATGTAGAGGCCAGGTTGAATCATTCCTTTGCACATCATGCATATGTATCACATACCCCATCCCGCATATCATACCATGATCATGTATTGGTTGTTTACTATGTTGTGTGCTTCTTTCCGGTGTTGCTTCTTTGGGTTGGTTCCGATGACGTCGCGTTTGTGAGGACCCGTTCGTCTATGTCCGCTTGTCTTCTTCATGGACTCGTTCTTCTTCCTTGCGGGATTTCAGGCAAGATGACCATACCCTCGAAATCACTTCTATCTTTGCTTGCTAGTTGCTCGCTCTTTTGCTATGCCTATGCTGTGATACCTACGACTTGCTTATCATGCCTCCCATATTGTTGAACCAAGCCTCTAACCCACCTTGTCCTAGCAAACAATTGATTGGCTATGTTACCGCTTTGCTCAGCCCCTCTTATAGCGTTGTTAGTTGCAGGTGACGATTGAAGTTTGTTCCTTGTTGGAACATGGAGATGTTGTTCCTTGTTGGAACATGTTTACTTGTTGGGATATCACAATATCTCTTATTTAATTAATGCAGCTATATACTTGGTAAAGGGTGGAAGGCTCGGCCTTATGCCTGGTGTTTTGTTCCACTCTTGCCGCCCTAGTTTCCGTCATATCGGTGTTATGTTCCCGGATTTTGCGTTCCTTACGCGGTTGGGTTATAATAGGAACCCCTTGACGGTTCGCCTTGAATAAAACTACTCCAGCAATGCCCAACATTGGTTTTACCATTCGCCACCTAGCCTTTTCTTTTCCCTTGGGAGTCGCGCTCCTGAGGGTCATCATTATTTTAACCCCCCGGGCCAGTGCTCCTCTAAGTGTTGGTCCAAACTAGAGCCCCTTGCAGCGCCACCTCGGGGAAACTCGAGGGCTGGTTTTAGTTGTACGGACTGCTCATCTGAGTGTGCCCTGAGAACGAGATATGTGCAGCTCCTATCGGGATTTGTCGGCACATTCAGGCGGTGTTGCTGGACTTGTTTTACCATTGTCGAAATGTCTTGTAACCTGGATGCCGAGTCTGATCGGAATGTCTTGGGAGAAGGAATATCATTCGTTGACCGTGAGAGCTTGTGATTGGCTAAGTTGGGACACCCCTGCAGGGATTTGAACTTTCGATAGCCGTGCCCGCGGTTATGGACAGATGGGAATTTAGTAATGTCCGGTTGTAGAAAACCTGAAGTTGACCTTAATTAAAATACATTAACCGCGTGTGTAACCATGATGGTCTCTTCTCGGCGGGGTCCGGGAAGTGAACACGGTGTTGGAGTTATGCTTGACATAGGTTGTTCTAGGATCACTTCTTGATCATAGTTGTTCGATCGTGCTTTGCCTTCTCTTCTCGCTCTATTTTGCGTATGTTAGCCACCATATATGCTAGTCGCTTGCTGCAGCTCCACCTCATACATTTTACCTTAGCCATAAGCTTAAATAGTCTTGATCGCGAGGGTGTGAAATTGCTGAGTCCCCGTGACTCACAGATACTTCCAAAACTAGCTTGCAGGTGCCGATGAGTCTATGCAGGTGACGCAACCAAGCTCATGAGGAGCTCGATGAAGATCTTGTCCTTTGTGTTGTTTCGTTCTAGTTGATCAGTAGTGGAGCCCAGTTGGGGTCGATCGGGGATCTGTGTAGCATTTGGGGTAGTCTTCTTTTATTTTGGTTCCGTATTCGGACCTTGATTGTATTGGATGTTGTAATGCTTTATTCATGTAATTGTGTGAAGTGGCGATTGTAAGCCAACTATGTATCTTTTCCCCTTATGTATTACATGGGTTGTTTGCGAAGATTACCTCACTTGCGACATTGCTTTCAATGCGGTTATGCCTCTAAGTCGTCCTTCGACACGTGGGAGATATAGCCGCATCGAGGGTGTTACAGGTGCTCTAGCTCACCTCCTATGGCACATGAGGTGTTCTATGAAATGTCTGAGCCACACTAGTTAATCGTTCTCCTCTCGAAACTTGACCTCCGAGCTCCATTTTCTCCGAGATTTGTCTAGGTTTAGCGGTCCGTCATGTCCCATCTCCGTCTTCACCGCCGTCGATCGCCTGATAACCCACAAGTGTAGGGGATCGCAACAGCTTTCAAGGGTAGAGTATTCAACCCAAATTTATTGATTCGACACAAGGGGAGCCAAAGAATATTCTCAAGTATTAGCAACTGAGTTGTCAATTCAGCTACACCTGGATAACTTAATATCTGCAGCAAAGTATTTAGTAGCAAAGTAGTATGATAGTAGTGGTAACGGTAACAAAAGAGTAATGAAAGCAAAAGTAATATTTTTGGTGTTTTGTATTGATTGTAACAATAACAACGGGAAAGTAAATAAGCGAGAACCAGTATATGGAAAGCTCGTAGGCATTGGATCGGTGATGGATAATTATGCCAGATGCGGTTCATCATGTAACAGTCATAAAATAGGGTGACACAGAACTAGCTCCAATTCATCAATGTAATGTAGGCATGTATTCCGAATATAGTCATACGTGCTTATGGAAAAGAACTTCCATGACATATTTTGTCCTACCCTCCCGTGGCAGCGGGGTCCTAATGGAAACTAAGGGATATTAAGGCCTCCTTTTAATAGAGAATCGGAACAAAGCATTAGCACATAGTGAATACATGAACTCCTCAAACTATTGTCATCACCAGGAGTGGTCCCGATTATTGTCACTTTGGGGTTGCCGGATCATAACACATAGTAGGTGACTATAGACTTGCAAGATAGGATCAAGAACACACATATATTCATGAAAACATAATAGGTTCAGATCTGAAATCATGGCACTCTGGCCCTAGGGACAAGCATTAAGCATAGCAAAGTCATAGCAACATCAATCTCAGAACATAGTGGATACTAGGGATCAAACCCTAACAAGCCTAAGATGGAATTACTCACGCATGGCGGTGAGCATCATGAAATTGGTGATGGAGGATGGTTGATGATGACGACGGCGACGAATCCCCCTCTCTGGAGCCACGAACGGACTCCAGATCAACCCTCCCGAGAGGTTTTAGGGCTTGGCGGCGGCTCCTTATCGTAAAACGCGATGATTTATTCTCCTTGATTTTTTTCTCCCTGAAAGCAAAAATATAGAGTTGTAGTTGGCATCGGAGGAGCCTCAGGGGGCCCACGAGGTAGGGGGCGCCCTAGGGGGGGGGCACCCTCGTGGACAGGGTGTGGGCCCCCTGGTCTTCATCTTTGGTGAGGATTTTTATTATTTTTAACTAGACGATCCGTGGAGTTTCAGGTCATTCTGAGAACTTTTGTTTCTGCACATAAATAACACCATGGAAAGTTTGCTGAAAACAGCGTCAGTTCGGGGTTACTTCCATTCAAATCATGCAAATTAGAGTCCAAAACAAGGGCAAAAGTGTTTGGAAAGTTAGATACGACGGAGACGTATCAACTCCCCCAAGCTTAAACCTTTGCTTGTCCTCAAGCAATTCAGTTGATAAACTGAAAGTGATAAAGAAAAACTTTTACAAACTCTGTTTGCTCTTGTTGTTGTGAATATGTAAAGCCAGCATTCAAGTTTTCAGCAAAGATCATGACTAACCACATTTGCAATAATTTTCAGGTCTCATGTTTACTCATATCAATAGGATAATGAACTAGAGAGCCATAATAATAAATCTCGGATGACAACACTTTCTCCAAACAATCATAATATGATATAACAGGATGGTATCTCGCTAGCCCTTTCTGAGACCGCAAAAAATAAATGCAGAGCACCTTTAAAGATCAAGGACTGACTAGACATTGTAATTCATGGTAAAAGAGATCCAATCATAGTCACACCCAATATAAATTAATAGTAATGAATGCAAATGACAGTTGCACTCTCCAGCTAGTGCTTTTTAATAAGAGGGTGATGACTCAACATAAAAGTAAATAGATAGGCCCTTCTCAGAGGGAAGCAGGGATTTGTAAAGGTGCCAGAGCTCGGTTTGGAGATAGATATAAATAATATTTTGAGTGGCATACTTTCATTGTCAACATAACAACTAAGAGATGGCGATATCTTCCATGCTAAACACATTATAGGCGGTTCCCAAACATAATGGTAAATTTTATACTCCCCCTCCACCAACAAGCATCAATCCATGACTTGCTCGAAACAATGAGTGTCTCCAACTAGCAACAGTCCCAGGGGGAGTTTTGTTTGCAATTAATTTTGATTTAGTTTGCATAAAGCATGGGACTGGGCATCCCGGTGACCAGCCATTTTCTCGTGAGTGAGGAGCGGAGTCCACTCCTCTTGAGAATAACCCGCCTAACATGGAAGATAAGGGCAGCCCTGGTTGATACATGAGCTATTCGAGCATACAAAACAGAATGTTTATTTGAAGGTTTAAACCTTCAAATAAACATTCTGTTTTGTATGCTCGAATAGCTCATGTATCAACCCCACTATATAGGAAGGTATAGGAAGGTATATACCGTATATGGCAGGTATAGTGGACTCATATGGCGTAACTTTGGGGTTTAAGGGATTGGATGCACAAGCAGTATTCCTGCTTAGTACAAGTGAAGGCTAGCAAAAGACTGGGAAGCGACCAACTAGAGAACGACAACAGTCATGAACATGCATTAAAATTAATAAACATTGGATGCAAGAATGAGTAGGATATAATCCACCATGAACATAAATATCATGAAGGCTATGCTGATTTGTTTCAACTACATGTGTGAACATGTGCCAAGTCAAGTCACTTAAATCATCCAAAGGAGGATACCACCCCACTATACCACATCACAACCATTTTAATAGCATGTTGGCACGCAAGGTAAACCATTATAACTCATAGCTAATCAAGCATGGCACAAGCAACTATGATCTCTAATTGTCATTGCAAACATCTTTAAGCTGAATCAGGAACGATGAACTCATCATATTTACAAAAACAAGAGAGGTCGAGTTCATACCAGCTTTTCTCATCTCAGTCAGTCCATCATATATCATCATAATTGCCTTTCACTTGCACGACTGAACGATGTGAATAATAATAAGAGTGCACGTGCATTGGACTAAGCTGGAATCTGCGAGCATTCAATAAACAGGAGAAGACAAGGCAATATGGCTCTTGGTTATATCAACAATAATGCATATAAGAGCCACTTCAACAATTTAATCATGGTCTTCTCCTATCGACCCTAAAGAAAAGAAACGAAATAAAACTATTTACACGGGAAAACTCCCAACAAGCAAAAGAAGAATGGGAAATATTTTTGGGTTTTCTTTTTAATTATTACTACTACAGCAAGAAAAGTAAACTAACTAAATTTTTTGGTTTTTCTTAAGGTTTAACAAACACACAAGAAGAAAGCTGGAAAAAGAAAATAAACTAGCATGAATATTACAGTGAAAGAGTATGAGCACCGACATCTAGCAATGGGTGTGTATAAACATAAATGTAATGTCGGTGGGAAATACGTACTCCCCAAGCTTAGGCTTTTGGCCTAAGTTGGTTCATTGCCAGGGATGGCCTAGCGGATACCCGTAGGTGTAGCTGGGGTCGTATTGTGATGCAATGTTTATCGCCTCCTGAGCTGCAGTGTGGCGGCGAGCTGCCTCCGCTCTCCTCTCGTACTCATCTGCCTCCTCTCTGGTAATAATATATCTTCCTTTTTCCTGGTGATCAAAGAAGGCAGGAGCAGGGAGAGTAATACAGACAACACGCCATTTGTCAAAGATTAGTCGATACAGGAGAGGTGATTCATTCCTCTCGACAAACTGGTGGGAGACCATAGAATTAAAATCTAAATAAGTTTGAGGCAACTCCATATCATCCTCCAAAGAATTCTCCATTATATCTATTATGATGCAACCTACGTGCTACAATGGCTCCCATATGATAAGATTGGTCTCCTAACACAGCACTCCTAAGAATACTGAGGTCAGGCACACACAAATGACATGCTTCATCCTTACCAGTTATGCACCTACCTATGAAGAGAGCAAAATAATGTATAGCAGAAAAGTGAATGCTCCCTATGGTAGCTCGTGCTATATCTCTAGATTCCCCTACAGTCATACCAGCAAGAAAAATCTCTAAATTCAGATTTACGAGGATCACTAGCACTACCCCATTGTGGAAGTTTGCAAGCAAAAGTAAAATCCTCTAAGTCCATGGTATAAGATTTGTCATAAAGATCAAACATGCCTGTTGGAGAATTACGTGAAGATGAAAATTCAAACCTCCTCACAAATGAACTAGTGAGTTCATGGTACTTTGGGCATTTGTTTGCCTCAAAGCTCACAAGATCGGCGTTACGCAAATATGTGTTAAATTCCTCTTTGATTCCCGCTCGATCCATAAAATTTTCCAATGGCCATTCACAAGGGCGCACTAGAGCGTTCCTTGGGGGCTCCTCCTCAGCATCACGCATTGCAAGCTTGGGTCCTTTCCTTGAAGAACCACCTTGGAACATTTTCCTAAGCATATTGCATTCTCTGAAAAATTTCTGAAATTTTTAGTAACTTCAAACAAAAGTGAGCCAAGCTCAACAAAATTGATAGCAAATACTCCTACAAGTGCCTAGAGCCTGTATCAAGCATTAGAACAACTTGGAACCATATAAATTTGACATGCAAGCTCAAGAACATGGTCACCTATGCAGCACAAATTTGCAATGAATAAAGCACTAGAGCGAAAAATAATTGGACTAATGGAGGAGTCACATACCAAGGAACAATCTCCCCAAGCAGTTTTATGAGAGGTGCTTTGAGCAAGGAGATCGAAAATCACAGCAAAGTGAGCTAGAACTCGTGCTTGAACCAGATATTCGTGTTTGTGGGAGGAAGAAGAAGATGATGGGTGCAGGAATAAGTGGAGGAGGGCCACCGTGGGCCCATGAGGCAGGGGGCGCGCCCTCCACCCTCGTGGCCAGGTGGCAGCTCCCCCCGCAGTGTTTTCAGTACCATAAATCCTCATATATTCCAGAAAAAATCATATTAAATTGGCATGGCATTTGGAGGACTTTTATTTTTGGGGTATTTTTATATTGCACGGATAAATCAGAAAACAGACAGAAAAATACTATTTTTACTTCATTTCAACTAAATAACATAAAGTATAAAGAGGGTACAGAAGGTTGTGCCTTCTAGTTTCATCCATCTCATGCTCATCAAAAGGAATCCACTAACAAGGTTGATCAGGTCTTGTTAAGAAACTCATTCCGATTAACATGAAACCGGAGAAATTTCGAATAACACTATGTTACCTCAACGGGGATATGCACATCCCCAATAATAAGTATATCATATTTCTTCTTGAGAGTAGGAAGAGGGAATTCAAAACCTCCAAATATAATCGATTGGAATTTTTCCAATAGAATTGATACTATGAACTTGAGGTTGTTTCCTCGAAAAGTGTACCGTATGCTCATTACCATTAACATGAAAAGTGACATTGCCTTTGTTGCAATCAATAACAACCCCTGCAGTATTTAAAAAAGGTCTTCCAAGAATAATAGACATACTATCGCCCTTGGGAATATCAAGAATAACAAAGTCCATTAAAATAGTAACATTTGCAACCACAACAGGCACATCCTCACAAATACCGACAGGTATAGTAGTTGATTTATCAGCCAATTGCAAAGATATTTCAGTAGGTGTCAACTTATTCAAATCAAGTCTATGATATAAAGAGAGAGGCATAACACTAACACCGGCTCCAAGATCACATAAAGCAGTTTTAACATAGTTTCTTTTAATGGAGCATGGTATAGTAGGTACTCCTGGATCTCCAAGTTTCTTTGGTATTCCACCCTTAAAAGTATAATTAGCAAGTATGGTGGAAATTTCAGCTTCCGGTATCTTTCTTTTATTAGTGACAATATCTTTCATATACTTAGCATAAGGATTCATTTTGAGCATATCAGTCAATCGCATACACAAAAAGATAGGTCTAATCATTTCAGCAAAGCGCTCAAAGTCCTCATCATCCTTTTTCTTGGATGGTTTGGGTGGAAAAGGCATGGGTTTCTGAACCCATGGTTCTCTTTCTTTACCATGTTTCCTAGCAACAAAGTCTCTCTTATCATAACATTGATTCTTTGATTGTGGGTTATCAAGATCAACAACAGGTTCAACTTCTACATCATTATCATTACTAGGTTGAGCATCATCATGAACATCATCATTAACATTTTCACTAGGTTCATGTTCATTACCAGATTGTGTTTCAGCATCAGACATAGAGATATCATTTGGATTCTCAGGTGGTTCAACAATAGGTTCACTAGAAGTTTGCAAAGTCCTATCATTTTTTTTCTTCCTTTTAGAAGAACTAGGTACATCAATATTATTTCTCTGAGAATCTTGCTCAATTCTATTAGGGTGGCCTTCAGGATACAAAGGTTCCTGAGTCATTCTACCAATTCTAGTAGCCACTCTAATAGCATAATCCTTTTTCTTACTATTCATTTCATTGAGCAAATCATTTTGAGCTGTAAGTACTTGTTCTACTTGAGTATTAACCATACAAGCATGTTTGCTAACAAGTTTAAGTTCACCTCTAATATTAGCCATATTGTCACCTAAGTGTTTAATCATATAAGCATTTTGTTTTAATTGTCTACCAAAATAAGCATTAAAATTTTCTTGTTTGACAATAAAATTATCAAACTCATCTAAGCATTGTCTAGCAGACTTATAGTGAGGAATATCACCTTCATCAAATCTATAGAGAGAATTTACCTTTACTACATGTGTCGGGTTATCGAGACCAGGAGGTTCTTCAATAGGTAATGAATTAAGATCATATGTTTCTTCAATAGGCGGTAGATTAAGACCATGTATTTCTTCAATAGGAGGTAAATTCTTAACATCTTCAGCTTTAATACCTTTTTCTTTCATAGATTTCTTTGCCTCTTGCATATTCAGGACTAAGAAATAGAACACCTCTCTTCTTAGGAGTTGGTTTAAGAATAGGCTCAGTAGTTGGCTCAGGGGCTGGCTCAGGAGGTGCCCAATTATTTTCATTTGTCAACATATTATTCAATAGAATTTCAGCTTCATCCGGTGTTCTTTCCCTGAAAAGAGAACCACCACAACTATCCAGGTAATCTCTGGAAGCATCGGTTAGTCCATTATAAAAGATATCAAGTATTTCATTTTTCTTAAGAGGATGATCAGGCAAAGTAATAAGTAACTTGAGAAGCCTCCCCCAAGCTTGTGGGAGACTCTCTTCTTTAATTTGCACAAAGTTGTATATTTCCTTTAAAGCAGCTTGTTTCTTATGAGCAGGGAAATATTTAGCAGAGAAGTAGTAAATCATATCCTGGGGACTACACACACAACTAGGATCAAGAGGATTAAACCATATCTTAGCATCACCCTTTAATGAGAACGGAAATATTTTAAGGATATAAAAGTAGCAAGATCTCTCATCATTAGTGAACAGGGTGGCTATATCATTTAATTTAGTAAGATGTGCCACAACAGTTTCAGATTCATAGGCATGAAAAGGATCAGATTCAACCAAAGTAATTATATCAGGATCAACAGAGAATTCATAATCCTTATCGGTAACTGATACGTCTCCATCGTATCTACTTTTCCAAATACTTTTGCCCTTGTTTTGGACTCTAACTTGCATGATTTGAATGGAACTAACCTGGACTGACACTGTTTTCACCAGAATTGCCATGATGTTGTTTTATGTGTAGAAAACAAAAGTTCTCGGAATGACCTGAAACTCCACGGAATGTCTAGTTAAAAATAATAAAACATCCTTGCCAAAGATGAAGACCAGGGGGCCCACACCCTGTCCATGAGGGTGGGGGGTGCCCCCCCTAGGGCGCGCCCCCTACCTCGTGGGCCCCCTAGAGCTCCTCCGACGCCAACTCCAAATCTATATATTTGCTTTCGGGGAGAAAAAAATCAAGGAGAAGAAATCATCGCATTTTACAATACGGAGCCGCCACCAAGCCCTAAAACCTCTCGGGAGGGCTGATCTGGAGTCCGTTCGGGGCTCCGGAGAGGGGGATTCGTCGCCGTCATCATCATCAACCATCCTCCATCACCAATTTCATGATGCTCATCGCTGTGCGTGAGTAATTTCATCGTAGGCTTGCTGGACGATGATGGGTTGGATGAGATCTATCATGTAATGGAGTTAGTTTTGTTAGGGCTTGATCCCTAGTATCCACTATATTTTGAGATTGATGTTGCTATGACTTTGCTATGCTTAATGCTTGTCACTAGGGCCTGAGTGCCATGATTTCAGATCTGCACCTATTATGTTTTCATGAATATATGTGTGTTCTTGATCCTATCTTGCAAGTCTATAGTCACCTAATATGTGTTATGATCCGGCAACCCCGAATTGACAATAATCGGGACCACTCTCGGTGATGACCATAGTTTGAGGAGTTCATGTATTCACTATGTGCTAATGCTTTGTTCCGGTTCTCTATTAAAAGAAGGCCTTAATTTCCCTTAGTTTCCATTAGGACCCCGCTGCCACGGGAGGGTAGGGCAAAAGATGTCATGCAAGTTCTTTTCCATAAGCACGTATGACTATATTCGGAATACATGCCTACATTACATTGATGAATTGGAGCTAGTTCTGTGTCACCCTATGTTATGACTGTTACATGATGAACCGCATCCGACATAATTATCCATTACCGATCCAATGCCTACGAGCTTTCCATATACCGGTTCTTTCTTATTTACTTTCCCGTTGCTATTGTTACAATCACTACAAAACACCAAAAATACTACTTTTGCTTTCATTACTCTTTTGTTCCGTTACCACTAATATCATATTACTTTGCTACTAAATACCTTGCTGCAGATATTAAGTTATCCAGGTGTGGCTGAATTGACAACTCAGTTTCTAATACTTGAGAATATTCTTTGGCTCCCTTTGTGTCGAATCAATAAATTTGGGTTGAATACTCTACCCTCGAAAGCTGTTGCGATCCCCTACACTTGTGGGTTATCAAGACTAATTTCTGGCACCGTTGTCGGGGAGCATAGCTCTATTATTTGAGTCACGTGGGATTTATATTTGCTGGACACCATCAAGAATTTGAAAGACGCTAAGACAACAATTTATCCCTCAACTACGAGGGGAGGTAAGGAACTGCCATCTAGCTCTGCACTTGATTCACCTTCTGTTTTGAGTAAGCTTGCGACACCTAAACCTGCCTCTGCTATTCGTTCTGATATGTCACATGTTATTGATGATGCCACTTCTGCTATGCATGATACTTATGATGAAACTACTTCTATGCTTGATACTACTATGCCCCTTAGTTTATTTCTTGATGAACAAATTGCTAGGGATAGAGAGAAAGAAATTATTGAATCTGATTAGAATGATGAAAGTGATGATGAAGATAGGCATGTTATTCCTAAGGGTTATGTTTTTGATAAAGAAGCTTCTGCAACTATTTTAGCTTGCAAAGATAGTCGTGAACTCAAGAGGCTATTAATTAAATGGAACAAGGAATCTCTTAGAGATAGAATGAAACCTGACCCTGCTTTCGCTACTTCACCTATTTGTGTTGCCGATAAGGATTATGAATTCTCTGTTGATCCTGATATAATTACTTTGGTTGATTCTGAACCTTTTCATGGCTATGAATCTGAAACTGTCGTGGCACATCTTACTAAATTAAATGATATAGCCACCCTGTTCACTAATGATGAGAGATCTCGCTACTTTTATATCCTTAAAATATTTCCATTCTCATTAAAGGGTGATGCTAAGATATGGTTTAATTCTCTTGATCCTGGTTGTGTGCGTAGTCCCCAGGATATGATTTATTACTTCTCTGCTAAATATTTCCCCGCTCATAAGAAACAAGCTGCTTTAAAGGAAATATACAACTTTGTGCAAATTGAAGAAGAGAGTCTCCAACAAGGTTGGGGGAGGCTTCTCAAGTTACTTAATCTTTTGCTTGATCATCCTCTTAAGAAAAATGAAATACTTGATATCTTTTATAATGGACTAACCGATGCTTCCAGAGATTACCTGGATAGTTTTGCTGGTTCTCTTTTCAGGGAAAGAACACCAGATGAAGCTGAAACTCTATTAATAATATGTTGACAAATGAAAATAATTGGGCACCTCCTGAGCCAGATCCTGAGCCAGACCCTGCTCCAATTACTGAGCCTATTCCTTAACCAACTCTGAAGAAGAAATGTGTTCTTTTTCTCAGTCCTAAAGATATGCAAGAGGCAAAGAAATCTATGAAAGAGAAAGGTATTAAAGCTGAAGATGTTAAGAATTTACCTCCTATTGAAGAAATTCATGGTCTTAATTTACCGCCTGTTGAAGAAACATATGATTTTAATTCATTACCTATTGAAGAACCTCCTGATCTTGATAACCCGACACAGGTAGTAAAGGTAAATTCTCTCTATAGATATGATGAAGGTGATATTCCTCACTATAAGTCTGTTAGACAATGCTTTGATGAGTTCGATAATTTTATCGTCAAACAAGAAAACTTCAATGCTTATTTTGGTAGATAATTAAAACAAAATGCCTATATGATTAAACACTTGGGTGATTATATGGCTAATATTAGAGGTGAACTTAAACTTGTTAGCAAACATGCTTCTATGGTTACCACTCAGGTAGAGTGGCTACTAGAATTGGTAGAATGACTCAGGAACCTTTGTATCCTGAAGGCCACCCTAAGAGAATTGAACAAGATTCTCAGCGAAATAATATTGATGCACCTAGTTCTTCTAAAAGGAAGAAAAAGAAAAATGATAGGACTTTGCAAACTTCTAGTGAACCTATTGCTGAACCACCTGAGAATCCAAATGATATCTCTATCTCTGATGCTAAAACACAATCTGGTAATGAACATGAGCCTAATGAAAATGTTAATGATGATGTTTATGATGATGCTCAACCTAGTAATGATAATGATGTAGAAATTGAACCTGCTGTTGATCTTGATAACCCACAATCAAAGAATCAACGTTATGACAAGGGAGACTTTGCTGCTAGTAAACATGGTAAAGAAAGGGATACATGGGTTCAGAAACCCATGCCTTTTCCTCCCAAACCATCCAAGAAAAAGGATGATGAGGATTTTGAGCGCTTTGCTGAAATGATTAGACCTATCTTTTTGCGTATGCGATTAACTGATATGCTCAAAATGAATCCTTATGCTAAGTATATGAAGGATATTGTCACTAATAAAAGAAAGATACCGGAAGCTGAAATTTCCACCTTGCAAATTATACTTTTAAAGGTGGAATACCAAAGAAACTTGGAGATCCAGGAGTGCCTACTATACCATGCTCCATTAAAAGAAACTATGTTAAAACTGCTTTGGGTGATCTTGGAGCCGGTGTCAGTGTTATGCCTCTCTCTTTATATCGTAGACTTGATTTGAATAAGTTGACACCTACTGAAATATCTTTGCAAATGGCTGATAAATCAACTGCTATACCGGTTGGTATTTGTGAGGATGTGCCTGTTGTGGTTGCAAACGTTACTATTTTAACGGACTTTGTTATTCTTGATATTCTTGAGGACGATAGTATGTCTATTATTCTTGGAAGACCTTTTTTGAATACTACAGGGGCTGTTATTGATTGCAACAAAGGCAATGTCACCTTTCATCTTAATGGTAATGAGCATACGGTACACTTTCCGAGGAAACAACCTCAAGTTCATAGTATCAATTCTATTGGAAAAATTCCATCGATTATATTTGGAGGTTTTGAATTTCCTCTTCCTACTGTCAAAAAGAAATATGATATTCTTATTATAGGGGATGTGCATATCCCCGTTGAGGTAACATAGTGATATTCGTAATTGCTCCGGTTCCATGTTAATCGGAATGAGTTTGTTAACAAGACTTGATCAACCTTGTTAGTGGATTCTTTTTTATGAGCATGGGACGGATGAAACTAGAAGCACAAACTTTTGTACCTTCTTTATACTTTCTGTTATTTAGTTGAAATAAAGTAAAAACATTATTATTCTATCTGTTTCCTGATTTATCCGTGCAATATAAAAATAACCCGAAAATAAAAGTCCTCCAAATGCCATGCCAATTTAATATGATTTTTTCAGGAATATTTGAGGATTTATGGTACTGAAAGCACCGCGGGGGGAGCTGCCACCTGGCCACGAGGGTGGAGGACACGCCCTACCCCCCCAGGGCGCGCCCCTGCCTCGTGGGCCCACGGTGGCCCTCCTCCACTTATTCCTGCACCCATCCTCTTTTTCTTCCTCCCACAAACACGAATATCCAACTCAAGCACGAGTTCTAGCTCACTTTGCTTTGATATTCGATCTTCTTGCTCAAAGCACCTCTCACAAAACTGCTTGGGGAGATTGTTTCTTGGTATGTGACTCCTCCATTGGTCCAATTAGTTTTTGCTCTAGTGCTTTATTCATTGCAAATTTGTGCTGCATAGGTGACCATGTTCTTGAGCTTGCATGTCAAATTTATATAGCCTCTAGGCACTTGTAGGAGTAGTTGCTATCAATTTTATTGAAGTTGGTTCACTTTTTCTTTGAAGTTACTAAAAATTTCAGAATATTTCAGAAAATAATGAAGAGACTTTTGAGGGGCTCATCGAGCCGAAGCTCGAAGGAAAAACAAAATGAAGAAGCACAGAGGCCCAACTATAATTTACCTCGTACCGCAGAGGTCCGGCCGTGTGAATGGCCTTCCGATAACTTCTTGAGACAAGCCGGGATTTATGAGGATTTCTATTCATTGACTGAGAATGTTGGCCTCACTGACTTCCTCCGTGACCAACGTCATCCGTATCTCTTACTCACTAATACTTTTGTGCAAAACTTCTACTATTTTCCTAAGGAATCACCCCCTTCAGTAGAGTTTCATTTATATGACCTTGTTAAGAAGATGCCATTAACTGAATTTTGCAAGGTTTGCAAAATACCCTCCGAGGGTACCTTAGATGAACCACATCGTAAGGATGTGGAAGAATTTATTAACACCATCACTGTGGGAGAAACCAGGAAGGTTTCTGATGCAAGAATCACTAGCATACATTTTCCTGTTTTACGCTACTTTGCCTTATTTGCTAGTCGTTGCTTGATTGGTCGCGGAAACTGTGGAAACCTTAGTGTTCCTGATATTATAATTTTGTTCCATGGTTTTGTACCGCGATAACACTGTTAGTATGGGCGGAATTATTGCTAAACGGTTAAGTTAGAACCGTACTAAAGGCCCCATCTTTGGAGGTACTTATGCTTCGCGCCTAGCTGCACATTTTAACATACCTATTAGGCTTTATGATAAAGAAGAAAAATTGCTGCCTGGTGCTTATTTAGATTATAAGAGTATGCTAGCGCATGATTTTATTGTTAAAGGTAGGGAAGGAGAGCTTAAATATAAACTGTATTTCAATAAACATCATCCTGAGACTATTACCTTGCCTGCTCCTTCCTTGTTTAATTTTGAAGGACCGTATCTCGTTACGTGGGCTGCCGTTCAAGCCTACCGGAATCCTGCACCTGCCCCGGAACCGGAACCACAATATGAGCCTCCAAGACAGTCTGTTTATTCTTGGGATCCGGAGGTTGTTGCCAGCCAATGGCAGTCAGAGTCTTCTTCATCGCAGTACGACCCCAGCTACAACTATGGGTATCCGCCAGGCCATCCCTGGCAATAAACCAACTTAGGCCAAAAGCCTAAGCTTGGGGGAGTACGTATTTCCCACCGACATTACATTTATGTTTACACACACTCATTGCTAGATGTCGGTGCTCATACTCTTTCACGGTAATATCCATGCTAGTTTTTTTTTCCCGCTTTCTTCTTGTGTGTTTGTTAAACCTTAAGAAAAACCAAAAAAATAGTAGTAGTTTACTTTTCTTGCTGTAGTAGTAATAATTAAAAAGAAAACCCAAAAATATTTCCCGTTCTTCTTTTTGCTTGTTGGGAGCTTTCCCGTGTAAATAGTTTTATTTTTATTTTCTTTGGGGGTCGATAGGAGAAGACCATGATCAAATTGTGCGGCGTCAGGAAAAACTATGCAATAAAGGAACTCCATGAGTCATTCTGGCATCCGAATACTTACGATTTCGCCAGGGGCTTGGCCCTGTGCGGCCACTCCTCTTCGCCGTCGTTGGCGTTGGTGGAGTAGTCCGGAAGAAGCGTTTTCCCCTTCTTGGACCCTCCGGCCTCCCCAGTTGGGGCGGCCTTCCTTTTCTTTCCTCCCCTCGCTGGAGGGGGAGAGGCCTCTTCTTCCTCCTCCTCGTCTTCACGGGAGGAGTGCGTCTCGGAGCCGTCTGACGACGACTCCGACACCACCAGATGCCGGGAACTCTTTCGAGTTCCCGCGACCTTCTTCTTGGCCTTCTTCTCCGGCACCACTTAGGGTGCCGGAACCAGCAGCCCCCTCAAGCGGGTGTCCGCTGGGTCTTCGGGCAAAGGAGACGGACAGTTGATCTGTTCGGACGTCTCCTGCCATTCCTACTAAAGGTAAGGGAGTTTAGATCCCGCATAAAGTCAAACTATGAAAAATAAATATCATATAAAAGGTAAAAATGGCTTACCGCGCCGGCTTGATGCTGCGCGCTGAAACCGCGATCCTCAGTAGCGGATGCGGGAGCTTCGGCACCCTTGAATAGCACCTTCCAGGCATGTTCGTACGTTGTGTCGAAGAGCCTGATCAGGGTTTGATACTGGGACGGATTGAACTCCCACAAGCTGAAAGCCCGTTGTTGTCATGGGAGTATCCGGCGTATGAGCATGACCTGGACTACACTGACAAGCTTGAGCTTCTTGTCCACCAGGTTTTGGATGCATGTTTGGAGTCCGGTCAGCTCTCCCTTTTTGCCCCGCGATAGGCCCATCTCCTTCCAGGAGGTGAGCTGTGTAGGAGCTCCGGATCGGAACTCAGGGGTAGCGACCCATTTAGGGTCACGCAGCTCGGTGATGTAGAACCACCCCGATTGCCACCCCTTTAGGGTCTCCACGAAAGAGCCCTCGAGCAATAGGACGTTGGGCATTTTGGCCACCATGGCACCTCCGCACTCCGCCTGGTAGCCGCGCACTACCTTCGGCTTGACGTTAAAGGTCTTCAGCCATAAACCGAAGTGTGGTGGGATGCGGAGGAAGGCCTCGCACACGATGATGAAAGCCGAGATGTTGAGGATAAAGTTTGGGGCCAGATCATGGAAATCTAGGACTTGGTAGAACATGAGACCCCGGACAAATGGGTGGAGAGGAAAACCTAGTCCGCGGAGGAAATGGGTGAGGAACACCACCCTCTCATGGGGCCTAGGGGTGGGAAGGAGCTGCCCCTTTTCGGGAAGCCGATACGCGATGTCGTCAAACAAGTATCCGGCCTTCCTCAGCTTTTTGATGTGTCCCTCCGTTATGGAGGAGACCATCCACTTGCCTCCCGCTCCAGACATGGCTGGAGAAGGTTGAGGTGGGGAATGCGAACTTGGGCGCTGGAGATCGAGTATGCGAAAATGGATGAGCAAAGGAGGAAGAAGGCGTAGGTGAAAAGGTGGATCCTTATCCCCTTATATGGGCGGACGAAAACTGCGTGCCCCCACCAGCCTGGTAAAACTCGCTTATCTCCCAAGCGCCGTAATCAATGGCGCGGTTGGGTTACCCACGCCCGTATTGATGAGAATCCCGAAATAAGGGGACACAATCTCTGCTTCGACAAGATGTGCCAAGGAAACCGCCTCTCTAAACACGCTGAGGTGGGACAACAAAACGATTTGAGTAAAGGCTTGGCCGTGGTGTGGTGTCACGCCACGAAATGCGTTAGCAGATTAGATTTGTGTAAATACTACTCTCTCTCTATGGCAGTGTGTGGAATTTATTTTGCAGAGCCGGACACTATCCTTGTGATTCAAATTCTTATATGAAGTATTCGGAGGAGGAACCCGCCTTGCAATGCCGAAGACAATTTGCGCGCCGGACTCGTCATCATTGAAGCCTGGTTCAGGGGCTACCGAGGGAGTCCTGGATTAGGGGGTGTCGGGATAGCCGGACTATAACCGTTGGCCGGACTCCTGGACTATGAAGATACGAGATTCAAGACTTCGTCCCGTGTCCGGATGGGATTTTCCTTGGCGTGGAAGGCAAGCTTGGCGATGCGGATATGTAGATCTCCTTCCGTTGTAACCGACTCTATGTAACCCTAACCCTCTCCGGTGTCTATATAAACCAGAGGGTTTTAGTCCGTAGGACGAACAACAATCATACCATAGGCTAGCTTCTAGGGTTTAGCCTCTCTGATCTCATGGTAGGTCTACTCTTGTACTACCCATATCATCAATATTAATCAAGCAGGAGTAGGGTTTTACCTCCATCGAGAGGGCCCGAACCTGGGTAAAAACATCGTGTCCCTTGTCTCCTGTTACCATTCGCCTAGACGCACAGTTTGGGACGCCCTACTCGAGATCCGCCGATTTTGACACCGACACCCGTTTTGCGGTATGCCACACCCCTCCCGATGAACAGGACCCCCGTTTCGACCGTAGTGCTCGAACACAAGTCCGTTTCGTCCGTTTTGCGGTACGCCACACCCCTCCCGATGAACAGGACCCCCGTTTCGACCGTAGGAGGTCCGTTTCGTCCGTTTTGCGGTACGCCACACCCCTCTCGATCAACAGGACCCCCGTTTCGACCGTAGGAGGTCCGTTTCCTCCGTTCTGCGGTACGCTAGGCCTCATTTCCATCGCCTGTTCTGTACAACCCTCCCGATGAACACGACCATGTTGGGGAACATAGTAATTTCAGAAAAAATTCCTACGCACACGCAAGATCATGGTGATGCATAGCAATGAGAGGGGATAGTGTGATCTACGTACCCTTGTAGACCGACAGCGGAAGCGTTAGCACAACGCGGTTGATGTAGTCGTACGTCTTCACGGCCCGACCGATCAAGCACCGAAACTACGGCACCTCCGAGTTCTAGCACACGTTCAGCTCGATGAAGATCCCCGAACTCTGATCCAGCAAAGTGTTGGGGAAGAGTTCCGTCAGCACGACGGCGTGGTGACGATCTTGATGTACTACCATCGCAGGGCTTCGCCTAAGCACCGCTACAATATTATCGAGGATTATGGTGGAAGGGGGCACCGCACACGGCTAAGAATATGATCACGTGGATCAACTTGTGTGTCTAGGGGTGCCCCCTGCCCCCGTATATAAAGGATCAAGGGGAGGAGGCCGGCTGGCCCCTATGGCGCCCCAAGGAGGAGTCCTCCTCCTAGTAGGAGTAGGACTCCTACTAGGAGGGGGAAAGAAGTGGGGAGGGAGAAGGAAAGGGGGGCGCCGCCCCCCCTCTCCTAGTCCAATTCGGACCAGGGGGGAGGAGGCGCGGAGCCCACCTTTGGCTGCCCCTCTCTCTCTCTCTCCACTAAGGCCCATATGGCCGATTGCTTCCCCCGGGGGGTTCCGGTAACCCTCCGGCTCTCCGGTTTTCTCCGAAATCACCCGAAACACTTCCGGTGTCCGAATATAGCCGTCCAATATATCAATCTTTATGCCTCGACCATTTCGAGACTCCTCGTCATGTCTGTGATCACATCCGGGACTCCGAACTAACTTCGGTACATCAAAACTCATAAACTCATAATATAACTATCATCGAAACCTTAAGTGTGCGGACCCTACGGGTTCGAGAACAATGTAGACATGACCGAGACACGTCTCCGGTCAATAAGCAATAGCGGAACCTGGATGCTCATATTGGCTCCTACATATTCTACGAAGATCTTTATCGGTCAGACCGCATAACAACATACGTTGTTCCCTTTGTCATCGGTATGTTACTTGCCCGAGATTCGATCGTCGGTATCTCAATACCTAGTTCAATCTCGTTACCGGCAAGTCTCTTTACACGTTTCGTAATACATCATCTCGCAACTAACTCATTAGTTGTAATGCTTGCAAGGCTTATGTGATGTGCATTACCGAGAGGCCCAGAGATACCTCTCCGACAATCGGAGTGACAAATCCTAATCTCAAAATACGCCAACCCAACATTCATCTTTGGAGACACCTGTAGAGCTCCTTTATAATCACCCAGTTACGTTGTGACATTTGGTAGCACACAAAGTGTTCCTCCGGTAAACGGGAGTTGCATAATCTCATAGTCATAGGAACATGTATAAGTCATGAAGAAAGCAATAGCAACATACTAAACGATCGGGTGCTAGGCTAATGGAATGGGTCATGTCAATCACATCATTCTCCTAATGATGTGATCCCATTAATCAAAAATGACAACACATGTCTATGGTTAGGAAACATAACCATCTTCGATTAATAAGCTAGTCAAGTAGAGGCATACTAGTGACACTTTGTTTGTCTATGTATTCACACATGTATTATGTTTCCGGTTAATACAGTTCTAGCATGAATAATAAACATTTATCATGAAATAAGGAAATAAATAATAACTTTATTATTGCCTCTAGGGCATATTTTCTTCAGACGACACATTCCATTGCCCCCATGAACACGACGACGATGCTGTTTCTCCGTTCTGACCCAGCCATGTACACGAGCCATGGTTGTACATATGCGCGAGTAGGCGTTCGAGACCCTGCCCGTATGTACACATACGTGGACGTATTTTCTTTCTTGCACCCTGGCCGATGTACATACGTGTACATGCTACGTGCGCGCCTCTACTACGACACGTGCATGCCTCTACATGGACTAGTATATATGTACGTGTTGGGGATCGTAGTAGAAATTTAAAATTTTCTACGCATCACCAAGATCAATCTATGGAGTAACCTAGCAACGAGGGGAAGGGGAGTGCATCTACATACCCTTGTAGATCGCTAAGCGGAAGCGTTGCAAGAATGCGGATGAAGGAGTCGTACTCGTAGCGATTCAGATCGCAGTTGGTTCCGATCTAAGCGCCGAACCACGGCGCCTCCACGTTCAACACACATACTGCCCGGTGATGTCTCCCACGCCTTGATCCAGCAAGGGGAGAAAGAGAGGTTGGGGAAGACTCCGTCCAATAGCAGCACAACGGTGTGGTGGTGGTGGAGGAGCGCGGAACTCCAGCAGGGCTTCGCCAAGCACTACGAGAGACAAGGAGGGAGAGAGGTAGGGCTGCACCAAGAGGGAGATCAAATCATGTGTTGGGCAGCCCCCATACCTCAAGTATATATAGGGGGAGGGGAGGGGCTGCGACCCCACCTAGGGTTCCCTCCCTAGGGGTGGCGGCAGCCCCCAGATCCCATCTAGGAGGCGGCCAAGGGGGGAGAGAGGGGGCGCACCTAGGGTGGGCCTTAGGGCCCATCTGCGCCTAGGGTTTGCCCCCTCTCCTCTTGAGGGCGCCTTGGGCCTTGTTGGGGGGGGGGGGTGCAACAGCCCACCTAGGGCTGATCCCCTCCCACACTTGGCCCACGCAGCCTTCTGGGGTTGGTGGCCCCACCTGGTAGACCCTCGGACCCTCCCGGTGGTCCCGGTACGTTACCGATAGTACCTGAAACTTTTCTAGTGACCAAAACGGGACTTCCCATATATAAATCTTTACCTCCGGACCATTCCGGAACTCCTCGTGACATCCGGGATCTCATCCGGGACTCCGAACAACATTCGTTAACTGCGTACATACTTTCCTTATAACCCTAGTGTCATCGAACCTTAAGTGTGTAGACCCTACGGGTTCGGGAACCATGTAGACATGACCGAGACAACTCTCCGGCCAATAACCAACAGCGGGATCTGGATACTCATGTTGTCTCCCACATGTTCCACGATGATCTCATCGGATGAACCACGATGTCAAGGATTCAATCAATCCCGTATACAATTCCCTTTGTCTACCGGTATAGTACTTGCCCAAGATTCCATCGTCGGTATCCCGATACCTTGTTCAATCTCGTTACCGGCAAGTCTCTTTACTCGTTCCATAACACATCATCCCGTGATCAACTCCTTGATCACATTGTGCCATTGTGATGATGTCCTACCGAGTGCCCCCAGAGATACCTCTCCGTCACACGGAGTGACAAATCCCAGTCTCGATTCGTGCCAACCCAATAGACACTTTCGGAGATACCCGTAGTGCACCTTTATAGCCACCTAGTTACGTTGTGACGTTTGGTACACACAAAGCATTCCTACGGTATCCGGGAGTTGCACAATCTCATGGTCTAAGGAAATGATACTTGACATTTAGAAAAGCTTTAGCATACGAACTACACGATCTTGTGCTAGGCTTAGGATTGGGTCTTGTCCATCACATCATTCTCCTAATGATGTGATCCCATTATCAATGACATCCAATGTCCATGGTCAGGAAACCGTAACCATCTATTGATCAACGAGCTAGTCAACTAGAGGCTTACTTGGGACATGGTGTTGTCTATGTATCCACACATGTATCTGAGTTTCCCATCAATACAATTCTAGCATGGATAATAAACAAGGAAATATAATAATAACTAATTTATTATTGCCTCTAGGGCATATTTCCAACAGTCTCCCACTTGCAGTAGAGTCAATAATCTACTTCACATCGCTATGTGATTAACACTCAAGGTCACATCCCCATGTGACTAGCACCCAAAGAGTTCTGGGTTTGATCATGTTATGCTTGTGAGAGATGTTATAGTCAATTGGTCTGAACCTCTCAGATCCGTGTGTGCTTTACAAATCTCTATGTCATCTTGTAGATGCAGCTACCACGCTCTATTTGGAGCTATTCCAAATAAATGTTCTACTATACAAATCCGGTTTACTACTCAGAATCATCCAGATTAGTGTCAAAGATTGCATCGGCGTAATCCTTTATGACGAACTCTTTTACCACCTCCATAATCGAGAAAATTCCTTAGCCCACTAGTTACTAAGGATAACTTTGACCATTGTCCTGTGATCCATTCCTAGATCACATTTGTACCCCTTCAGGTGTGGTACACAACATAGCATACTTTAGAGCCTACGTCTTAATCATAGGGGACGACCTTCGTTCTTTCTCTCTATTCTGCCGTGGTCAAGTCTTGAGTCTTACTCAATACTCATACCTTATAACACAACCAAGAACTCATTCTTTGCCGATCTATTTTTGAACTCCTTCAAAATCTTGTCATGGTATGTGTTCGTTTGAAAGTACTATTAAGCGATTTTGATCTATCCTTATAGATCTTGATGCTCAATGTTCAAGTATCTTAATCCAGGTTTTCCATTGAAAAGCACTTTTCAAATAACCTTGCATGCTTTCCAGAAATTCTACATCATTTCTGATAAACAATATGTTAACAACATATACTCATCAAAATTCTATAGTGCTCCCACTCACTTCTTTGGAAATATAAGTTTCTCATAAACTTTGTATAAATCCAAAATCTTTGATCATCTCATCAAAGCGTACATTCCGATTCCGATATGCTTACTCCAGTCCTTAGAAGGATTGCTAGAGCTTTGCATACTTGTTAGCATCTTTCAGGATTGACAAAACCTTCTGGTTGTATCTGAAGGAAATATGCCCTAGAGGCAATAATAAAGTTATTATTTATTTCCTTATTTCATGATAAATGTTTATTATTCATGCTAGAATTGTATTAACCGGAAACATAATACATGTGTGAATACATAGACAAACAAAGTGTCACTAGTATGCCTCTACTTGACTAGCTCATTAATCGAAGATGGTTATGCCTCTACTTGACTAGCTCATTAACCTGGACCTAAGCCTGAAACTGAGTGCTTCGACTGCAAGCATGCTGGTCACTGGAAGCGGAACTGCCCCAAGTATTTGGCGGATAAGAAGGATGGCAAGGTGAACAAAGGTATATGTGATATGCATGTTATTGATGTGTACCTTACTAATGCTCGCAGTAGCACCTGGGTATTTGATACTGGTTCAGTTGCTAACATTTGCAACTCGAAACAGGGACTACGGATTAAGCGAAGATTGGCTAAGGACGACATGACGATGCGCGTGGGAAATGGTTCCAAAGTCGATGTGATCGCAGTCGGCACGCTACCTCTACATCTACCTTCGGGATTAGTATTAGACCTAAATAATTGTTATTTGGTGCCAGCGTTAAGCATGAACATTATATCTGGATCTTATTTGATGCGAGACGGTTATTCATTTAAATCAGAGAATAATGATTGTTCTATTTATATGAGTAATATCTTTTGTGGTCATGCACCCTTAAAGAGTGGTCTATTCTTATTAAATCTCGATAGTAGTGACACACATATTCATAATGTTGAAACCAAAAGATGCAAAGTTGATAATGATAGTGCAACTTATTTGTGGCACTGCCGTTTGGGTCATATTGGTGTAAAGAGCATGAAGAAACTCCATACTGATGGGCTTTTGGAACCACTTGATTATGAATCACTTGGTACTTGCGAACCGTGCCTTATGGGTAAGATGAAAAAAACACCATTCTCCGGTACTATGGAGAGAGCAACGGATTTGTTGGAAATCATACATACAGATGTATGTGGTCTGATGAATATTGCGGCTCGTGGCGGATATCGTTATTTTCTCACCTTCACAGTTGACTTGAGCAGATATGGGTATATCTACTAAATGAAAGATAAGTCTGAAACGTTTGAAAAGTTCAATGAATTTCATAGTGAAGTTGAAAATCATCGTAACAAGAAAATAAAATTCCTACGATCTGATCGTGGAGGAGAATATTTGAGTTACGAGTTTGGTGTACATTTGAAACAATGTGGAATAGTTTCGCAACTCACGCCACCCAGAACACCACATCGTAATGGTGTGTCCGAACGTCGTAATCGTACTTTACTAGATATGGTGCAATCTATGATGTCTCTTACTGATTTATTGCTAGCATTTTGGGGATATGCTCTAGAGACGGCCGCATTCACGTTAAATAGGGCACCATCAAAATCCGTTGAGACGACGCCTTATGAACTGTGGTTTGGCAAGAAACCAAAGTTGTCATTTCTGAAAGTTTGGGGTTGCGATGCTTATGTGAAAAAGCTTCAACCTGATAAGCTCGAATCCAAATCAGAGAAATGTGTCTTCATAGGATATCCAAAGGAAACTATTGGATACACCTTCTATCACAGATCCGAAGGCAAAACTTTTGTTGCTAAATTCAGAAACTTTCTAGAGAAGGAGTTTCTCTCGAAAGAAGTGAGTGGGAGGAAAGTAGAACTTGACGAGGTAACTGTACCTGCTCCCTTATTGGAAAGTAGTATATCACAAAAACCAGTTTCTGTGACACCTACACCAATTAGTGAGGAAGCTAATGATAATGATCTTGAAACTTCAGAACAAGATACTAATGAACCTCGTAGATCAACCAGACCAGAGTGGTACGGTAATCCTGTTCTGGAAGTCATGCTACTAGATCATGATGAACCTACGAACTATGAAGAAGCGATGGTGAGCCCAGATTCCGCAAAATGGCTTGAAGCCATGAAATCTGAGATGGGATCCATGTATGAGAACAAAGTATGGACTTTGGTTGACTTGCCCAATGATCGGCAAGCAATTGAGAATAAATGGATCTTTAAGAAGAAGACTGATGCTGACGGTAATGTTACTGTCTACAAAGCTCGACTTGTCGCAAAAGGTTTTCGGCAAGTTCAAGGGATTGACTACGATGAGACCTTCTCAGCCGTAGCGATGCTTAAGTCTGTCCGAATCATGTTAGCAATTGCCGCATTTTATGATTATGAAATTTGGCAAATGGATGTCAAAACTACATTCCTGAATGGATTTCTGCAAGAAGAGTTGTATATGATGCAGCCGGAAGGTTTTGTCGATCCAAAGGGAGCTAACAAAGTGTGCAAGCTCCAGCGATCCATTTATGGACTGGTGCAAGCCTCTCAGAGTTGGAATAAACGCTTTGATAGTGTGATCAAAGCATTTGGTTTTATACAGACTTTTGGAGAAGACTGTATTTACAAGAAAGTGAGTGGGAGCTCTGTAGCATTTCTGATATTATATGTAGATGACATATTACTAATCGGAAATTATATAGAATTTATGAATAGCATAAAGGGATAATTGAATAAAAGTTTTTCGATGAAAGACCTCGGTGAAGCTGCCTACATATTGGGCATCAAGATCTATAGAGACAGATCGAGACGCTTAATTGGACTTTCACAAAGCACATACCTTGACAAAGTTTTGAAAAAGTTCAAAATGGATCAAGCGAAGAAAGGATTCTTGCCTATGTTACAAGGTGTGAAATTGAGTAAGACTCAAAGTCCGACCAATGCAGAAGATAGAGAGAAAATGAAAGATGTTCCCTATGCTTCAGCCATAGGCTCTATCATGTATGCAATGCTGTGTACCAGACCTGATGTGTGTCTTGCTATAAGTCTAGCAGGGAGGTACCAAAGTAATCCAGGAGTGGATCACTGGACAGCGGTCAAGAACATCCTGAAATACCTAAAAAGGACTAAGGATATGTTTCTCATATATGGAGGTGACAAAGAGCTCATCGTAAATGGTTACGTTGATGCAAGCTTTGACACTAATCTGGACGATTCTAAATCGCAAACCGGATACGTATTTACATTAAACGGGTGGAGCTGTCAGTTGGTGCGTTCTAAACAAAGCGTTGTGGCGGGATCTACATGTGAAGTGGAGTACATAGCTGCTTCGGAAGCAGCAAACAAAGGAGTCTGGATGAAGGAGTTCATATCCGATCTAGGTGTCATACCTAGTGCATCGGGTCCAATGAAAATCTTTTGTGATAATACTGGTGCAATTGCCTTGGCAAAGGAATCCAGATTTCACAAGAGAACCAAGCACATCAAGAGACGCTTCAACTCCATCCGGGATCTAGTCTAGGTGGGAGACATAGAGATTTGCAAGATACATACGGATCTGAATGTTGCAGAACATGATCAGCACCAAAGCTCCATGGGTGTTAGAATTATTACTGTGTAATCTAGATTATTGACTCTAGTGCAAGTGGGAGACTGAAGGAAATATGCCCTAGAGGCAATAATAAAGTTATTATTTATTTCCTTATTTCATGATAAATGTTTATTATTCATGCTAGAACTGTATTAACCGGAAACATAATACATGTGTGAATACATAGACAAACAAAGTGTCACTAGTATGCCTCTACTTGACTAGCTCATTAATCGAAGATGGTTATGTTTCCTAACCATAGACATGTGTTGTCATTTGATTAATGGGATCACATCATTAGGAGAATGATGTGATTGACATGACCCATTCCATTATCTTAGCACCCGATCGTTTAGTATGTTGCTATTGCTTTCTTCATGACTTATACATGTTCCTATGACTATGAGATTATGCAACTCCCGTTTACCGGAGGAACACTTTGTGTGCTACCAAACGTCACAACATAACTAGGTGATTATAAAGGAGCTCTACAGGTGTCACCAAAGATGAATGTTGGGTTGGCGTATTTCGAGATTAGGATTTGTCACTCCGATTGTCGGAGAGGTATCTCTGGGCCCTCTCGGTAATGCACATCACATAAGCCTTGCAAGCATTACAACTAATGAGTTAGTTGCGAGATGATGTATTACGAAACGAGTAAAGAGACTTGCCGGTAACAAGATTGAACTAGGTATTGAGATACCGACGATCGAATCTCGGGCAAGTAACATACCGATGACAAAGGGAACAACGTATGTTGTTATGCGGTCTGACCGATAAAGATCTTCGTAGAATATGTAGGAGCCAATATGAGCATCCAGGTTCCGCTATTGGTTATTGACCGGAGACGTGTCTCGGTCATGTCTACATTGTTCTCTAACCCATAGGGTCCGCACACTTAAGGTTTCGATGACAGTTTTGATGTACCGAAGTTAGTTCGGAGAGCCGGATGTGATCCCGGACATGACGAGGAGTCTTGAAATGGTCGAGACATAAAGATTGATATATTGGACGGCTATATTCGGACACCGGAAGTGTTCCGTGTGATTTCAGAGAAAACCGGAGAGCCGGAGGGTTACCGGAACCCCCCTGGGAGAAGCAATGGGCCATATGGGCCTTAGTGGAGAGAGAGAGGGGCAGCCAAAGGTCGTCCGCGCGCCTCCTCCCCCCTGGTCCGAATTGGACTAGGCGAGGGGGGGGGGGGGGCGGCGCCCCCCTTTCCTTCTCCCTCCCCACTTCTTTCCCCCTCCTAGTAGGAGTCCTACTCCTACTAGGAGGAGGACTCCTCCTTGGCGCGCCATAGGGGCCGGCTGGCCTCCTTCCCTTGATCCTTTATATACGGGGGCAGGGGCACCCCTAGACACACAAGTTGATCCACGTGATCATATTCTTAGCCGTGTGCGGTGCCCCCTTCCACCATAATCCTCGATAATATTGTAGCGGTGCTTAGGCGAAGCCCTGCGACGGTAGTACATCAAGATCATCACCACGCCGTCGTGCTGACGGAACTCTTCCCCGACACTTTGCTGGATCGGAGTTCGGGGATCGTCATCGAGCTGAACGTGTGCTATAACTCGGAGGTGCCGTAGTTTCGGTGCTTGATCGGTCGGGTCGTGAAGACGTACGACTACATCAACCGCGTTGTGCTAACGCTTCCGCTGTTGGGCTACAAGGGTACGTAGATCACACTCTCCCCTCTCGTTGCTATGCATCACCATGAGCTAGCGTGTGCGTAGGAAAATTTTGAAATTACTACGTTCCCCAACAGTATCACATACAACCTTTCCTCTAGAAAATCGTTGAGGAAACAATGTTTTGACGTCCTATCTACAAGATTTCATAAATAATGCAGTAACTGCTAACATAATTCCAACGGACTCTTAGCATCTCTACGAGTGAGAAAGTCTCATCGTAGTCAACTCCTTGAACTTGTCGGGAAACATCTTAACGACAAGTCGAGCTTTCTTAATGGTGACATTTACCATCATTGTCCGTCTTCCTTTTAAAATCCATCTGCACCCAACAACCTTACGACCATCAAGTAGTTCTTTCAAAGTCTATTCTTTGTTTTATACATGGATCCTCTCTCGGATTATATTTCCTCGAGCCATTCGTCGGAATCTGGGCCCACCATCGCTTCTCCATAGCTCATAGGTTCATTGTTGTCTAGCAACATGACTTCCAAGACAGGATTACATACCACTCTGAAGTAGTACACATCCTTGTCGACCTATGAGGTTTGGTAGTGACTTGATCCGAAGTTTCATGATCACTATCATAAGCTTCCACATCAATTGGTGTAGTTGCCACAGGAACAACTTCCTGTGCCCTGCTACACACTAGTTGAAGTGGCGGTTCAATAACCTCATCAAGTCTCCACCATCCTCCCACTCAATTTTTTCGAGAGAAACTTTTCCTCGAGAAAGGACCCGATTCTAGAAACAATCCCTATTGCTTTCGGATCTGAGACAGGAGGTATACCCAATTGTTTTTGGGTGTCCTATGAAGATGCATTTATCCGCTTTGGGTTCGAGATTATCAGCCTGAAACCTTTTCACATAAGCGTTGTAGCCCCAAACTTTTAAGAAATGACAGCTTAGGTTTCTCTAAACCATATGGTGTTGTCTCAACGGAATTGTGTGGTGCCCTATTTAAACTGAATGCGGTTGTCTCTAATGCCTAACCCATAAACGATAGTGTTAATTTGATAAGAAACATCATGGTATGCACCATATTCAATTAGGGTGCAGTTATGATGTTCGGACACACCATCACACTATGGTGTTCCAGACGGTATTAGTTGTGAAACAATTTCCACAATTTCTTAATTGTGTGCCAACCTCGTAACTCAGATATTCATCTCTATGATCATATCATAGATATTTTATCCTCTTGTCACAACGATCTTTCAACTTCACCCTGAAATTACTTGAACCTTTCAATAATTCAGACTCGTGATTCATCAAGTAAATATACTCAACATCTACTCAAATCATCTGTGAAGTAAGGACATAACGATATCCACTACATGCCTCAGCACTCATTGGACTGTACATATCAAGATGTATTACTTCCAACAAGTTGCTTTCTTGTTCCATCTTACTGAAAACGAGGCCTTTCAGTCATCTTGCCCATGCGGTGTGATTTGCATGTCTCAAGTGATTCAAAATCAAGTGAGCCCAAACGATCCATATGTATGGAGTTTCTTCATGCATATCTACCAATAGACATGGTTCGCATGTCTCAATCTTTTCAAAAACGAGTGAGTCCAAAGATCCATCAACATGGAGCTTCTTCATGCGTTTTATACCAACATGACTCAAATGGCAGTGCCACAAGTATGTGGTGCTATCATTACTATCTTATATCTTTTTGCATGAACATGTGTATCACTACGATCGAGATTCAATAAACCATTCATTTTAGGTGCAATACCATTGATTGTATTATTCAAATAAACAGAGTAACCATTATTCTTCTTAAATGAATAACCGTATTGCGATACACTACATGAATCAGCTATTTTGCCGTCTGCCACGGCGGACGGCAAATGCATGAACGGCGGACGGCAAAGGCCTTTGCCGTCAGCGGCGGACGGCAAAAGGCTCCGGCAAAGTAGGCTACGGTAAACAGCTACTTTGTCGTCTGCTTCTTGGCGGCTGACGGCAAAGGCCCTTTGCCGTCTGCGGCGGACGGCAAAGAGAGCGGACGACAATAATTGCGCTGTCAGTCCGTTAAGTGGCTAACGGCAGGCCCTTGCCGTCCGCCGCTGACGGCAAAATTTCTAGTGTCTTTGCCGTCCGCCGTATGATGTCATCTACACGTCACTACATGGCAGGTTCTTTGCCGTCTGCCACTGATGGCAAAGTGCAGGTTCTTTGCCTTCTGCCACTGATGGCAAAGTCTTTGCCGTCTGCCACTGTAGGCAAACTGACCAAATGGGTCAGCTCCTAGGAAGCACAGCTGGATGCCACGTGTCTTCTTTGCCGTCCGCGGCAGACAGCAAAGAGCCCGTTGCCGTCGGTGGCAAACGGCAAAGAGCCTGCATATTGGCTCTTTTATCTGTTTTTTATTAAATCCAACAATTTTCATCACAAATATATATGACATATATAGATATATTTCAAAAGGCCATTACAGAGCAAACATATAAGATATCCAACACATAACTTCATCATCCAACCATATATATTACATGCATAGTTCCATCATACATAACAAGTTCAACATAGAGGCATCCAACCATATATATTACAATAGTTTCATCCAACCATACATGCATAGTTCAACGATACAAAAGAAACATAGAAAGGGATAAGGAGCACTCCATCTATGCAAGCTTTCGTCAAGTGAATGAAATCTGCAAAATGAAAAATAAGAAAGTTAGAACAAGAAGAGTAGAACAAGAAGAAGAGTAGAACAAGAAGAAGACTAGAACAAGAAGAGTAGAACAAGAAGAAGACTAGAACAAGAAGAGTATGTCATTTATGAGCTAACTTACGTGAAATGGATCATATATGAGCTAACTAAGTTGAAATGGGTCGTTTATGAGCTAGCTAAGGTGAAATGGATCATTTATGAGCTAACTTAGTTGAAATGGGTCGTTTATGAGCTAACTAAGGTCAAATGGATCATTTTTGAGGTAACTAAGGTGAAATGGATCGTTTTTTAGCTAACTTAGGTGAAATGGATCATTTATGAGCTAACTTAGTTGAAATGGATCATTTTTGAGCTAACTTAGGTGAAATGGATCATTTATGAGCTAATTTAGTTGAAATGGATCTTTTTGAGCTAACTTAGGTGAAATGGATCATTTAAGAGCTAATTTAGGTGAAATGGATCATTTTTTTAGCTAACTTGGTGAAATGGATCGTTTATGAGCTAAATTAGTTGAAATGGATCGTTTATGAGATAACCTAGGTAAGATGGGTCATTTTGGAGTTAACCTAGGTGAAATGGGTCATTTTAAAGCTAACGTAGGTAAAATGGATCATTTAGGAGCTAATCTAGGTAAAATGGGTCATTTTTTAGCTAACTTGGATGAACTGGATCATTTATAAGCTAACCTAGGTAAAATGGGTCATTTTAGTGCTAACTTAGGTAAAATGGATCGTCTATGAGCTAACTAAGCTAATTATGCAATTTTTGACATAAGTAACCTAAGTACAGATCGTTTTAGAGCTAACTTAGGTAAAATGGATGGTTTTGGAGGTCAGTAAGCTTATTAAGTCATTTTGGAGGAGAAGAAGCTAAGTCTAGGTCATTATGGTAAGCATTGGAGGAAATAAAGCTAAGTCTAGGTCTTTATGCATGTGTTAAGCAAAACACTAGATAAACTTACCAAGATCCAGGAGGTGTAGGAGCGGGGTGGCTCGTGTCGGTAGCTGGAGAAGGATCGTGTGCTGCTTGTTATAAATATGCAAATGCATGCATATTTATAACTATGACGCTTTCGAACGGGAGACACATATTGGTTACGCATACTGATGATTCAAGACACATATATAGCTAGCTATCAAGTTTCATCGGAATAGATCAAATAATTAATGGGGGAGGAGGACTTGTCATTTGTGCTCACCCACGAACGAAGGGGCAGAGCTCGTCAAACGCACGGCAAGGTCGTCGAACACCAAACCTCGCAGCGATGAAACAACTGCACATTTAAAACTACACGATCAACACAATTATATATGATGTTTTTCATAACAAAATCGAAAAATATATGACCTGACTAATAATTCACAAATATATGACCCCCGTCGGCCTTTGGAAGGCCAAAGAACACCTTTTCGGGAGGTGTCGGTGGTCGGGGTGTCCTGTTGGTGTCGGGGCGCCGTGTCGGGGTCGGGGTGCTGTTTCGGGGTCGGGGTGTCATGTCGATGTCGGGGTAGTGCCGTGTCGGTGTCGGAGTGTTG
>NC_041380.1:19667137-19713420 GCF_002162155.2 Triticum dicoccoides
CCGGGGCGCGGCGGCGGCGAGTGGTGGTGGCGGCGGCGCGCGTGTGGGAGCAGGGGAGAGAAACAGAGAGAGAGGGGCGGGGTGGGGGGCGCGCCGTTAGATATGTTTAATCTTTGCCGTCCGCCACCTTTGCCGTCCGCTAATGTGCTCTTTGCTGTCCGCTAGCGGACGGCAAAGAGGGGGGCAGTGTTATGTATTTTTAACCAGCTCCTCAGTGGGGCCCCTCCCTCTTTGCCGTCTGCTAGCGGACGGCAAATATTCGGGTAGCTGAGGGCCGTGTTATGTATTTTTAACCAACTCCTCAGTTTCTTTGCCATCAGCCAGTTCTTTGTCGTCTGCTTTCGGGAAGCTGATGGCAAAGAGCTTCTTTGCCGTCTGCTAGCAGACGGCAAAGAGCTGGCAGATGGCAAAGTAGCTGATTCCAGTAGTGATAAACATAATCCAATCATGTCTATGCTCAACGCAAACACCAAATAACAATTATTTAGGTTTAACACTAATCTCGATGGTAGAGGGAGCAGGCGATGCTTGATCACATCAACCTTGGAAACACTTCCAATACATATCATCGTCTCACCTTTGGCTAGTCTCCATTTTTTCCATAGCTTTTTATTTCGAGTTACTAACACTTAGCAACCAAACCGGTATCTTAATACCATGGTGCTACTAGGAGTATATCCTATATATACTTCTGTCAACCTTGCCAGCCTTCTCATCTACCAAGTATCTAGGGTAGTTCTGCTTCAGTGACTGTTCCCCTCATTACAGAAGCACTTAGTCTCGGGTTTTGGGTTCAACCTTGGGTTTCTTCACTAGAGCAGCAACTGATTTGCCGTTTCATGAAGTATCCCTTCTTGCCCTTGCCCTTCTTGAAACTAGTGGTTTTACTAACCATCAACAATTGATGCTCCTACTCGATTTCTACTTTCGCGGTGTCAAACACCGCGAATTGCTTAAGGATCATCATGTCTATCCATGATATGTTATAGTTCATCACGAAGCTCTAATAGCTTGGTGGCAGTGACTGTCGGTGTCAAAACCGGCGGATCTTGGGTAGGGGGTCCCGAACTGTGCGTCTAGGCGGATGGTAACAGGAGACAAGGGACACGATGTTTTTACCCAGGTTCGGGCCCTCTCGATGGAGGTAAAACCCTACTCCGTCTTGATTAATATTGATGATATGGGTGGTACAAGAGTAGACCTACCACGAGATCAGAGAGGCTAAACCCTATAAGCTAGCCTATGGTATGATTGTTGTTCGTCCTACGGACTAAAACCCTCCGGTTTATATAGACACCGGAGAGGGTTAGGGTTACACAGAGTCGGTTACAACGGAAGGAGATCTACATATCCGCATCACCAAGCTTGCCTTCCATGCCAAGGAAAATCCCATCCGGACACGGGACGAAGTCTTCAATCTTGTATCTTCATAGTCCAGGAGTCCGGCCAATGGTTATAGTCTGGCTATCCGGACACCCCCTAATCTAGGACTCCCTCAGTAGCCCCTGAACCAGGATTCAATGACGACGAGTCCGACGCGCAAATTGTCTTCGGCATTGCAAGGCGGGTTCCTCCTCCGAATACTTCATATAAGATTTTGAATCACAAGGATAGTGTCCGGCTCTGCAAAATAAATTCCACACACTGCCATAGAGAGAGAGAGAGTAGTATTTACACAAATCTAATCTGCTGACGCATTTCGTGGCGTGACAGCACACCACGGCCAAGCCTTTACTCGAATCGTTTTGTTGTCCCACCTCAGCATGTTTAGCGAGGCGGTTCCTTGGCATGCTTGTCGAAGCAGAGATCGTGTCCCCTTATTCCGGGATTCTCGTCAATACAGGCGTGGGTAACCCAACCACGCCATTGATTACGGCTCTTGGGCGATAAGCGAGTTTTACTAGGCTGGTGGGGGCACGCAGTTTTCGTTCGCCCATATAAGGGGATAAGGATCCACCTTTTCACCTATGCCTTTCTTCCTCCTTTGCTCATCCATTTTCGCATACTCGAGCTCCAGCGCCCAAGTTCGTATTCCCCACCTCAACATTCTCCAGCCATGTCCGGAGCGGGAGGCAAGTGGATGGTCTCCTCCGTAACGGAGGGACACATCAAAAAGCTGAGGAAGGCCGGATACTTGTCTGACGACATCGCGCATTGGCTTCCCGAAAAGGGGCAGCTCCTTCCCACCCCAAGGCCCCATGAGAGGGTGGTGTTGTTGGGAAACGTAGTAATTTCAAAAAAATTCCTACGCACACGCAAGATCATGGTGATGCATAACAATGAGAGGGGAGAGTGTTGTCTACGTACCCTCGTAGACCGACAGCGGAAGCATTATGACAACGCGGTTGATGTAGTCATACGTCTTCATGGCCCGACCGATCAAGCACCGAGACTACGACACCTCCGAGTTCTAGCACATGTTCAGCTCGATGACGATCCCCGGACTCCGATCCAGCAAAGTATCGGGGAAGAGTTCCGTCAGCACGACGGCGTGGTGACGATCTTGATGTTCTACTGTCGCAGGGCTTCGCCTAAGCACCGCTACAATATTATCGAGGATTATGGTGGAGGGGGGCACCGCACACGGATAAGAGAATGATCATGAAGATCAACTTGTGTGTCTAGAGGTGCCCCCCTGCCCCCGTATATAAAGGAGCAAGGGGGGAGGAGGCCGGCCCTAGGAGGGGCGCGCCAGGTGTTGGGGATATTACTACTGGGCGTAAACTGGCCTATCTGGGCCGGGTTAACTTCGTCAGTAGTTCAGTATGTTAAAGCCCAAGAAGACAGATGAGGGCTCAGGGCCCATGGTCGGTTCAAGGCCTGTAGCCGTAAACCGGCATTAGTAGTTAACTTGTATTGTATGTTAGGAATAAGTAGAGACCAAACCGGACACATCTATGAGCCGGTATTGGGACTCTGTAAGCCGACGGGAGTCACCCGTGTATATAAGGGGACGACCCGGCGGCGGTTCAAGGACAACAGACAACAACTTGAGACATAAGCGAAGCTTGTTTGCTCCCTAGTCATCGAAACCCCATCAATTCCATCACAACTAGACGTAGGCTTTTACCTTCATTGAAGGGGCCGAACTAGTATAAACTCTCTTGCGTCCCTGTGTCCGCTTTAACCCCTTCAAGCTAACCCGTCGCGATGGCTCCACGACTAAGTCCTTTCTCTAGGACATCTACCGTGACAAAGCCATGACAGTTGGCACCCACCGTGGGGCTATCACACGATGGTTTCCGGTTCTTGGAGGGCCGCTTTGAAGGACTTGAGGGCTACGCGGTAGGCCGGATGACTAAGAGTCGTCGCGGCAAGTTCTACATCGACAACGCAGGCTGGGGCCACGAGGCCGGCTCAATTGAGTACGGGTACTGGGTCCCCTTTGGAGGCATTCACGTTTTCATTGGCAAGATCGATGAACCAGGCCCTGAGCCGGACATCTGCACCGACCTCGTCGAGACGGCTCAGCATGCGCGATCCGCCCGGGTTAAACCGGCCATGAAGCGTGCCTTCGTGGGAGTCATCCATGGAGGAAGTTATGAGGATGGATCGGAATCTCGCGGCGATACCGTCGTTTGTTCCGATGACGAGTCATCGACCGGAGAAACCGAATCTCTTTATCAGCTACAAGACGGCCGGATTGGGGGCTGTTCCGATGGCGACAGTATTCCGGACCCCTCTGATCTGCCCAACCGGGTTGGAATATTCATGACTGGCACACAAGTAGCGCTTCATTCTTCGACCGCTACAGCAACAACCTCCGGTTCAGCAGCAGTGACGGCTGCCAGGGCAGGAGGCCCTGTGCGCCCGCCGGCTCAAGTTCTATCAGAGCTGTTTGATGCATTGGCTGTGCTTATGGCGGAGGCTAATCCGGCGGATCAGGGCGTTCACAACATCGAGATTGCAAAAGTGAAGGAACAGATCACCCAGGCCAAGGCAGATCTGGCAGCTGAGGACACCAGGATGGCCACGGAGCGGGCCGCTTTAGACGCACAAGCCTACATGCTCATGTTGGACCAGAGTGCGTCGCAGGAAGTCATGAGGAGGAAGTACCGATCCCGTTTGCCTCCGGTTTTTGAGGCCAGAGACCTTTTCAACACTCCAGGAGTAGGAACCGGCAATCCGCTGGAGGGAAACCGGGCGGAAGCTCCTGGGACCGGGGCAACGGTTCAGCCTCGTCAGATGGACCCGCCTCGTCAAAACACCGTTATACCTCAGGATGTTTTAACACCTCCGGGTCACTACTCCAACCCGATGGACAATCTCGTTGCCGCTGCTGCACGGCTGGAGGCCATTCCAATCGAAGGTGATTCACCGCAGGCAGTAGAGACGCGACGGGTCAAGGAGCTTCTGAGGACAGCTTTGGTCCAACAGGAAGCGTACTCGTACAACCGCGACCGGATCCACTCAACCCCCCGTCCAAGCCGGAGCTATAGCAGACATATGGATGAATCGGCAGTGTCGAGTAACGAACGACGTGGAGCACCCCGTGGCAACAACCCGACGGGTGGTGCTGATAACGCTCAGGAAGTGGTGAACCGGGCCCGAGCGCGCAGGGAGGCTGAGTTAGCCACACAGCATCAGGCTCGGTAGCTCACGTCGGTTCATCCAACCATCGCGATCGAACCTGGTGTTACTTCTAGTTCTTTGGGGGTGCTTTGCCTAATCCCCGCTTTACGCAATGTGCGCCTGCCCAAGGATTTCAAGGGCCCGTGCAAGGTACCAAATTACACGGCGGATCAGCCTCCGGAGACATGGGTGGAGAGCTATGAAATGGCCATGGAGATGCTTGATGTGGATGACGCGGCGTGTGCGAAATACTTCACCATGATGCTTGAAGGAACGGCCCGTACTTGGTTAAAAAGCTTGCCGGCTAATTCTATCAGTTCATGGGCCCAATTACGAGCCCGGTTTATCAGCAATTTCAAGGATACATGTAAACAGCCTATGTCGATAGTGGACTTAGCTGCATGCGTCTGGGAGGAAGGAGAGTCAACGACTCATTGGGTGCGCCAGGTTTCACAAGTGTTGCACCCATCAGACTGCATCAACGCTGACACCGCAGTGTTAACCCTAGAAGGCAACTGCCGGTTTGGGCCCCTGAAGCTGAAGTTGGGACTGATGAAGCGTCATTGCACTGACATGGGGACCCTCATGGCCGCTTTATTATGCAGGAGTTCAAGAATTCTAATAATTTTTGGTATGATCATGAATCTGGCGGTGGCTCAGGATCCGGGCCGGGTTACGATGGAGGAAGTTCCGGTTCAGGATTTAATGGTAATCTGGGCGGACATAATGGTCAAAATAGTCAGAACAACCAGGGTGGTTACAACCAACAGCAGCAACAGTCAGGTTACCAGAGCAACCCAAAGCAGTTGAGTAGTGGGCAGTACCATGTCTTCACCACTAGCTTGGACAAGCGAGACCGGAAGGTTCAGAGGCGGGCGGTCAACTCTGTTGAACCGGCCATACCCCGTTATCTACGTTGGTTTGAACATCCAATCATATGGAGCAGAGAGGATCACCCTCCCCAGGTCGATAATCCGGGTCAGTTGGCTCTGGTGGTGGCGCCTCAGGTGGGAGGTTATAAGTTCACCAAGGTGCTCATGGATGGAGGTAGCAGCATTAATATCTTGTACTATAAGACCTTCCGTCGTATGGGACTGATAGATAAAAATCTTAAACCATCTAATACAGTGTTCCACGGTGTAGTACCTGGCAGATCAGCATATCATGTTGGTAAGATAGCTCTAGAAGTGGCCTTTGGGGATGATCATGATTCCAGGTCGGAGACATTGATGTTTGAAGTGGTGAAAATCCAAAGTCCGTATCACGCCCTATTTGGGCGACCGGCCTACGCCAAGTTTATGGCACGACCCTGTTATGTGTATTTGCAGCTCAAGATGTCGGGTCACAAGGGGACAATAACGGTTCATGGAAGCCGCAAAATCGCTTTGGAGTGCGAGGAAGGTGATGCGGCCTATGCAGAGTCGGTTTGTGCCACCGAGGAGCTGAAGTATTATAAGGACAATGTTGATCCGGCGGACATGACTCCATTAAAGAAGCCAACTACGGAGCATGATCCAGCCCTGAAGTTCAAATCGGCAGCAGAAACTAAGCTTGTTGACTTTGTACCTGGCGATTCGTCCATGCAGTTCAACATCAGTGCTAATTTGGATCCGAAATAGGAAAGCGCGCTCATCGAGTTTATCCGTGAGAATCGGGACATTTTTGCATGGAAGCCCTCTGACATGCCAGGTGTACCGAGGCAACTCGCTGAGCACACCCTTAATGTGGATCCTAAATACAAACCAGTGAAACAGTTCCTCCGCTGGTTTAACGAAGAAAGACGCAAGGCAATTGGAGAAGAGGTAGCCAGGCTCTTAGCAGCTGGTTTTATTGTTGAAGTTTTTCACCCTAAGTGGCTTGCCAATCCGGTGCTGGTCCTTAAGAAAAACGGCACCTGGCGCATGTGTGTGGATTACATAGATCTTAATAAAGCTTGTCCAGCAGATCCTTTTGCCCTCCCCCGTATTGATCAAATTATTGAAGCTACAGCGGGTTGTGAGCGTTTAAGTTTCTTGCATGCATATTCTGGCTATCATCAGATCAAAATGGCAGTTAAGGACCAGGAGAAAACGGCATTCATAACTCCCTTTGGAGCCTTCTGCTATGTGTCTATGCCCTTTGGGCTCAAGAGTGCCGAGGCAACTTATCAACGTTGTGTGCAAAATTGTCTACACAAACAGATTGGCTGTAATGTACACGCCTACGTGGATGATATCGTGGATAAATATAGGGAGAAGGAGACTCTGATTGGTGATTTAAAGGAAACCTTTGATAACCTGAGGACATACAAGATGATGCTTAATCCGGACAAATGCGTCTTTGGTGTACCGGCGGGCAAGTTATTAGGCTTCCTGGTGTCCAATAGGGGAAATGAGGCTAACCCGGAGAAGATCACAGCCATCACCTCCCTGGCTAAAACGAAGTGTATCAATGATGTTCAACGCCTGGCAGGCCAGATTGCCGCGTTAAGCCGGTTTATCAGTCGTCTTGGTGAGAAGGCAATCCCTTTGTATCAGATGTTGAAGAAGACAGATCAGTTTGTTTGGAATTCTGCTGCTGATGAAGCATTTGAGGACTTAAAGCGGCAATTGGCCAATCCGCCTGTGCTCGCCGCTCCCATTGACAAGGAGCCGTTACTGCTATATGTTGCTGCTAATGCTCGGGCGGTCAGCGTGGCTATTGTGGTGGAGCGAAAGGAGGCAGATAAGGAGCATCTGGTTCAACATCCGGTCTATTATATCAGCGAGGTGCTCATTGAGTCCAAGCAAAGGTATCCGCATTGGCAGAAGCTGGTGTATGGAGTTTTTATGGCAAGCCGGAAGCTTAAACAATACTTCCAAGGGCATCCAATTACGGTGGTCAGTTCTGCTCCTTTGGGGGATATCATCCAGAACCGGCAAGCAATTGGCCGGATTGCCAAGTGGGCTATAGAGCTTGGGCCGCATGATTTGAAGTATGTGCCTCGGACGGCGATTAAGTCTCAAGCACTGGTTGATTTTATCAATGATTGGACGGAAATGCAAGCACCTGAAGAAAAGCCAGATCACACATATTGGACCATCCATTTTGACGGATCTAGGCAATTGGAAGGTTCGGGGGCTGGAGTCGTATTAACTTCCCCACGAGGTGATAAGTTTTGTTATGTTCTCCGCTTAATGTTCCCTTGTACTAACAATGCAGCTGAGTATGAAGCCTTGCTCCATGGTCTCCGGATGGCTAAGAAGATGAATCTAGGCCGAGTTAAGTGCTTCGGTGACTCAGACCTTGTGGCTCAGCAAGTGTCTGGTACTTGGGACTCCAAGGATCCACTCATGGCAGCATATCGTCGTGAGGTGGATATTGTTGCAGGTCATTTCAAAGGCTATCACGTGGACCACGTGGACCGGCGGAAAAATGAAGTGGCAGACGCTTTAAGCCGGCTGGGCTCTCAGCGCAAACCGGTTCCGCCCAATGTTTTTTTGGAGGTGCTGCACAACCCGTCGGTCAAGATCCCTGGTGAAGCGGATTTGGCTATTCCTGATCCAGAAGCTCAATTGGTGGCAGCTCTTCATGTTATTCCGGATTGGACGCTTCCCTACCTGGCGTATAAGAACCGGGGCGAGTTACCAGAGGATGAGACTCTGGCCATACAGATAATCCGGCGATCCAAGTCCATGACTATTATCAACGGCGAGTTGCATCATTGCAGTGTGTCAGGAGCATTTCAACGCTGTGTATCTCCTGAAGAAGGCCCTGAAATTTTGCGTGAGATCCACGCAGGAGATTGTGGTCACCATGCTGGTTCAAAATCTCTGGTGGCTAAAGCATTTCGCCATGGTTTCTATTGGTTAACTGCTCATGCTGATGCAGAAGATCTGGTCAGACAATGTGATGGTTGCCAAAAGTTCTCAAGACGTGCTCATGTACCAGCTCAAGAATTGAGAATGATTCCAAGTACTTGGCCGTTTGCGACTTGGGGACTGGATATGGTTGGGCCTTTCAAAAGGTCCAAAGATAAGAAGACTCATCTCCTGGTGGCGGTTGACAAGTTTACAAACTGGGTGGAGGCAGAAACTGTTAGCAAGTGTGATGCGGCCACGGCGGTTCAGTTCATTAAAAAGTGATTTTCCGGTTTGGCTTTCCACACAGTATCATCACAGATAATGGTACCAATTTGTCCAAAGGTGCCATGAAGGAGTTCTGCGAACGAGAGCACATCCGGCTCGACGTTTCATCAGTGGCACACCCATAGTCCAATGGTCAAGCAGAAAGAGCTAATCAAGAGATCTTGAGAGGCATCAAGCCCCGGCTCATGGTTCCTTTGCAGAGAACGCCGGGTTGTTGGGTAGAAGAATTATCATCTGTGTTATGGAGCATCAATACAACACCCAACTGGTCAACAGGATACACACCGTTCTTCATGGTTTATGGAGCGGAGGCGGTTCACCCCAGTGATATCCGTCATGATTCACCTCGTGTGACGGCTTATATTGAAGCAGACAACAAAATGGCATGGCAAGATGCTTTGGACCGGTTGGATGAAGAGCGTGATATAGCAGCCGCCCGATCGGCGATTTACCAACAGGATCTTCGTCGTTATCACAGTCGCCGAGTCAGAACCAGAACCTTCAAGGAAGGAGATTTGGTGCTTCGGCTCATCCAAGATCAGACTAATATGCATAAGTTATCCCCACCTTGGGAGGGGCCTTTCATGGTCAGCAAGAATCTGCAGAACGGGTCATACTATCTGATCGATATTCGAGAGCATAAGGACTCACGTACATTAGAGGAGGAAACCAACAGGTCGTGGAACATAGCTCATCTTCGGCCTTATTATACCTGAGCCATTGGTTCTACTTATGTACATATTACAACGATGTATATATTATGATTAACTATAATAAACCGGAACCTCAGCTAAAGCGGGGTATCTGTTCTTTTACATCATGTGTGGTTACACGGAGTTGTTCTAAAGCGGCCTCCGGTTTACCCCTTGAGTTCGCTTTTTCTAAAAGCATCGTGTTATATCACTTGTAGGTTTGGTCGTGTCCGAACCAATACCATACCTCTTGATAGGCGAGAGCCACCAGATCACTTGGGGACTTGGTCACGTCTGAACCACTCATGCCTTTTGATCGGCCTAAGGCCACATAATCACTTGGGGGCTTGGTCGAACCCGAACCATCGCCATGCCACTTGGTCGGCATAAATGCCACGGTTTCATTTGGGGACCTGGCTGACTAGAACCATAGTTACACCTAACGGGAGCTTGGTCGTGTTCGGCCATCGTAACACCATTTGATCAGCTCAAATAAAGCTTTTTTGCAAATGGTTTTCTCATTGCTTTTTCTTCGCACATTTCTTTGCAAGATACTTTTTTCTTTTTTATTGCGTTCTTTTTAAACCGACAAAGTTTTCAACCAATCCATTGACGGAACACAGTTCACGTCAATCCGGAGACTATTTGCCCGGTTTGATCCTTGTTGTTAACATCCTCTTATGGAGTAACACGGTGTTTATTATAACCCGGCACAGTTTACATGGTAAACCAGCGTCATATATATACAGGAGCTGTTATCTCCTCCAACAATGTGGGTTTGCAAAACTCCGCTTCAAGATTGGCCAAGCCAACTTCACGCTCAACGATGGCAGGTATTATGTATCTCAAAAATTTGGTTATATACTTATTTTTTTTTGGATGTTTTGACTTCATATATGCAGACATCATATTCCACCTGACGGTACAACTGCGGTGGCACTTGAAGAGTTTCTTATTGCAGAAAGTGCTTTGGAAAATTCATCACCACAGGAAGAACAAATTATGCACGAAGGCATATCAACATCAAAAGTATCAGCTAGCCTATTACAAGGCAACACGGTGCCCATAGTAATATCATTGTTTTTTGCAAAGGAGAGGCAGTTTTAAAACCGGCTTCCGGTTCAAGCTTGGTCACCAGCCTGGCCTGATGGTTGTAGGTCATCCTGCGCCGCTTCAGCCTCCGTTTCTCTACCTAGTGGCTGGAAATCAAAAGTTGTCCAGTCGATTCCCATTAATGCTTGAAAAACAGCTTCATCATGGATCAGCAATGACGGGTCAATATCGGGAGCGTAAGTATGCTTACAGATTGGAGGGATCAGATTTTACGATTCATGGATTGGTGCAGCTATTCGCTTGTTCTGATTGTCATATTGGGCTTGATAATGAGACAAGTCTGCTTCTTCAGCCAATTGACAAGCTAGCGGACGTACCTCCCGGTTTATTGCTCGCAGATCCGCTTCACCAAATTCTGACCCGTCTTCCTTCAAGCTGGGATAGCCCTGAGCCGCTTCAATAGGATCAAAATCCGGCACCTAGGCTTTTGCCCGGATTAAGGCATTGATCGCACCGGTTCGAGCAGCAGATTTCTTTAGCTCTTCAACCCGGGCAGGAAGCACCGACAGTTTATTAGAGTGTCTTGAATCAAAGTGGGCGCCAGTTTGTTATGGGATGCGGTACAGATGATCCGCTAGGCACCAGTATACAATTGTTCAACCAATGTATAGGCGGTTTCAGTTTCTTCCGCACATCTGACCCCAAGTGACCAATGCGTGTCCCTGAATACCATAAAGGGTTAATAAACCGGCAACTCTGTAAGAAGGCAGAGCCAATTCAGAAGTCAAACTGACTTACCAAAGATAACAGTAGTCATGGCATGCACGTGCCACTTTATGCTGGTCAGTTCATCCGCCACTGGTTTTAGTGCAGCCTCGGCATCCTCTGCTCGTTTGATTAAAGCGGACTTTTCAGTGGCCCAATCCGCCCGCTTCTTCTTGAAGCTCTCCTTAAGCTGTTCCATGGCGCTTAAAGCATTGGTTAATTCCTCTTTTGCTTTAGAGGTTTCAGCTTGTTGGGTTTTCAGGTTTTCTTGGAGATCGGCGACTTGGCTTTCTTTTGTTTTCAGCTCCGCCTGCATGCAGACAGTTATATGCTTCAACAAAACGGTACAAGGATTGAAGTACCAATCACATAACAAGTTATGCACTTAGCACTTGGGGGCTAATGCATATTCAATTGCTTACAAAGTCCCAAGATCAATACAAGTATTCAACTTGGCACTTGGGGGCTAATGGCTATTTGCTCATATATATATTCTGATGCGGTAATCTCAATTACTTAAAGTACCGGTTTAACTACGCTAAGTTGAACCAGCCCTTGGGGGCTACATCTGCGAATTTCAAAGTATTAAGATTTATGTTAGTAAGTCCCGGTTTGAAAGAAGATTACAAACCGGCCCTTGGGGGCTAGGAGAGTCAGCAAGTATTGAAGCGTACAAGCAGGAAAGAGCATATGGAAGTTACCTCGTATTTATCCTTCATCATATTAACCAGACTGGCTTCATAGTCCCGGCTTGTATATAGCCGGTTCAGGTAGCCGGAATGGATATCTTGGGCGTTCAGAGCAGCATAAGTTTCCAGATCAGCATTCCTCTTGCCTTTACGAAAGGCAGCAAATTCTTCCTTGGCAGAATGTTTGGACAAAGCAATAGGATTGCTTGGCTCGGTATGGCCAGTTCCAGTAATGACAACCTCGTCCTCCTGAGTATCTCCGGTTTGCACTGGGGCTGTTGGCTTGTCAGTAGGTTTTGCTGGACCGGTGGATCTCTCAATCCGGATGGAGCCTGTGGGCTGATTGACAGGACCTGAGGCATCAGTAGGTCTTTCTTTAGCAATAAGATCATCGTCTGGCTGCGGTGGATCGTTGGGTATATCCTCAGGAATAGCCGCTTCAAGATCGGGTGTCTTGCCTGGCTCAAGAACGGCATCTTCTTCGGCCGCTTTGTCCAGGCGGGCCTTCTTGCTTGGCCTAGGTTTGGCCCTGAAAAGAATAACAAAATCAAATACAGCATATGTTATAAGGCGATGTGCTGCAAGTATCATATTAAGTATAGCTTACCCAAGCACCGTTTTGAGCGGTGGCAGCTGAGTAGCCGATGACTCGCCAGAAGATGAGTGGGAAGTAACCTGGTAATCGGAGTCAGATGGATTAAGAGGTTGACGAAAGCAGCCCACTTTAGGACAATCACTGACAAGCAAATTAGAGACCTCTGTACGGCGTTTCCGAACCGGACTGTTCGGTAAACCGGCGGAGGAAACTACCTGGCCGCTGTGCTGGGTTGTGCGACGAGCTTCGTGCTGTTGGGTCTTCATAAGAAATTTGGGATCCAAATAAGAAAGAGGATGAGAAAATTTAACTTTCCGGTTTGCCTGACGGATTTTTAGCGAAGGCAAAGGTTCTGAATCGAAAGAGAGAATAATTACCTCTGCAGCATCAGCGCGGCTGGCTTCGGCATCATCCTGACAAATATCATCATCACAAGACGCATGAAAAATAAGCCAAGTGAGTCAAGCTCTACCTCAAGGTCCGGATTATCCACATCATCATCAGGGGCCATATTAGAAAGATGCAGTAGTTCTTTTCCTATGGGTTGTCTTCTTTACAGCTTTAGTCTTTTGCCGGGTTGCTCTTTCTGGTTTGTCTGGTTTTTTTGGTTTCTCCTGCGGCAATTTCTTGCTCCAAAACGGATCATTGCCCTGATTACATAGACACTGATATTAAACAATGACCAGATATATCAATAACATATTCAGCAAAAGGAAAAATCAAGGTCTTACAGTTGGTGGTTTGTTGGTGGCACAGAAGGGAAGCATGTCGTTTTTAGCACAGATATGTTCTGGTTCATTCAGCATCTTATTCACAGCTTCTGTGATTTCTTTATCGGTGAGCTGGATTTTGGAATGACACAGTGGGTCATCAACATTGCCGGTATACTCGCACATCAAACCGGAGCGCTGACTAAGGGGCAGTATGCTCCAGGAAATCCAACAGCGAGCGAGATCAACCCATGTTAAACCGTTGGCCATAAAGGCTCTGAGATTCGACAGTTGAGGAGCATATTTGCTTCTCTCCTGGGCAGTCAATCTTTGCGGAAAAGGGTGTGTATTGCTGAGCCACTCCAGACGAAAGCCGGGCAAGGGTTTCTCACCAGCAGGGGAGGTGTCTTTGCAGTAGAACCATGTCTGATTCCACTCTTTGGGGTGACTGTGCATTTTGGCGTGAGGGTATGTGACCTCTTTCCTTTTCTGGATCGCCACGCCACCCAACTCCATATTGGAGCCGTCAGTAAACTCAGTATGGCGGTTTAGATGGAAAAGGTCTCGGAACAATTTCACTGTGGGCTCCTCATGAAAGAACGCTTCATAGAGCACTTGGAAGTGACACATATTTGTAACAGAATTGGGGCCAGTATCTTGTGGATGGAGTTGGAAATCTGCCAAAACATCTCGGTAAAATTTAGAACCGGGTGGCTTAAAGCCCCGAGCTAAGTGATCTACAAAATCAACAACTTCTCCTTCTTGAGGAGTGGGAAGGCATTCTTTGCCAGGAGCCCTCCAATGGATGGTATCTTTGCTGCCTAAAGCGCCGATCAGGACTAGATCGTCCAGCTGAGCCTCTGTGACGCGAGAAGGAACCCAATTGCATTCATATACTTGCTTGGCCATGATGGAATCTACAAGGTAGAAGATCCCGGTTCAAAAATGCATTTGATCAAGGTACATTGGTATGTGCAATGTTAAACCGGAGACAGATCTATCTGAACCGGAGTTTTATGAAGCAACAACATCTGGCGGTTCAACAAGGGGACTAATGGTTTATACCGGTTTGGCAATTTTTTCCTACAAGGTTAAACCGCCGGGTTCAAACATTGAAGCAGATGAGTAAGTTTATAGAAACAGATTTCGTAAGATTTATCTACAGCGATGGATCTGAAGCAAGTTCAGAAAAAAGATAAATATTCAGAGGTCCAAAAAGGAGCAGTACCGAATCAATGAGCAAGACATACATACAGATCTATGGTTTTGATATGTGTAAGTGAAGGCGAAAGGTAAACAGCTACCATTGCAAAGAATAAAGATTTGCGGAGCCATCTAAAGATCTATCGTATGAGCAAGAGGCAGATGATGAACACTGAAGAACTGTGAAACCCTAGGTCAGATCTGCGGGGGAAAGGATAGAAGACTTACCGGAGCTGAGGAGGACGCGGAATGTTGCCGCGATGCTCTAGTGTGCTCAGGTTGATGCAACGGCCAAGGTTGAGGCAGAGGTCGACGGTGGCGGCGAAGCTCCGAGGCTGGCGACGCGAGGAAGACGAAGAAGGCACGAAGGGGAGAAAAGAAATGACCCTTCGGTCCTATTTATAAGGAGAAAGAACATGTGTCAGGCGCGACAATCAAGGGGCCACGAAACGGAGCTGTCGCCTCAATTTCCGCAGATCTATTAAACAAAGAAGCATAATGGATAGCTTCGTTATGACAGGTGACATCACTCCGGTTTACAGCAGTCAGAGTAGATGACATCATGGCGGTTTACCAATTTATGAGAAGATGTTGAAGATGAAGCTTTTGTTAAAGGATTGACATGAACCCGTTAAAATCAATCTGGGGCCTAATGTTGGGGATATTACTACTGGGCGTAAACCGGCCTATCTGGGCCGGGTTAACTTTGTCAGTAGTTAAGTATGTTAAAGCCCAAGAAGACAGATGAGGGCTCAGGGCCCATGGTCGGTTCAAGGCCTGTAGCCATAAACCGGCATTAGTAGTTAACTTGTATTGTATGTTAGGAATAAGTAGAGACCAAACCGGACACATCTATGAGCCGGTATTGGGACTCTGTAAGCCGACGGGAGTCACCCGTGTATATAAGGGGAAGACCCAGCGGCGGTTCAAGGACAACAGACAACAACTCGAGACATAGGCGAAGCTTTTTTGCTCCCTAGTCATCGAAACCCCATCAATTCCATCACAACTAGACGTGGGCTTTTACCTTCATCAAAGGGGCCGAACTAGTATAAACTCTCTTGCGTCCCTATGTCCGCTTTAACCCCTTCAAGATAACCCGTTGCGATGGCTCCATGACTAAGTCCTTTCTCTAGGACATCTTCCGTGAAAAAGCCACGACACCAGGGGAGTAGGATTCCTACTCCTAGTTGGAGTAGGTTTCCTCCTTTCCTAGTCCAACTAGGAGAAGGGGGGAAAGGGGGGAAGAGGGGAAGGAAGGGAGAGAGGGGCCGCGCCCCAAACCCCTTGTCCAATTCAGACTGGGCTTGGGAGGGGCGCGTGCCACCTCCTGGTCCTTCCCACTAAGGCCCATTAAGGCCCATTGCTTCTTCCTCATTTTTCCGTAACTCCCCGGTACCTCCGAAAATACCCGAATCACTCAGAACCTTTCCGATGTCCGAATATATTCGTCCAATATATCGATCTTTACATCTCGACCATTTCGAGACTCCTCGTCATGTCCCCGATCTCATCCGGGACTCCGAACTCCTTCGGTACATCAAAAATTATAAACTCATAATATAACTATCATTGAAACCTTAAGCGTGCAGACCCTACGGGTTCGAGAACAATGTAGACATGACCAAGACATGTCTTCGGTCAATAACCAATAGCGGAACCTGGATGCTCATATTGGCTCCCACATATTCTACGAAGATCTTTATCCGTCAGACCGCATAACAGCATACGGTGTTCCCTTTGTCATCGGTATGTTACTTGCCCGAGATTCGATCGTCGGTATCTTAATACCTAGTTCAATCTCGTTACCAGCAAGTCTCTTTACTCATTCCGTAATACATCATCTCACAACTAACTCATTAGTTGCAATGCTTGCAAGGCTTATGTGATGTGCATTACCGAGAGGGCCCAGAGATACCTCTCCGACAATCGGAGTGACAAATCCTAATCTCGAAATATGCCAACCCAACATGTACGTTTGGAGACACCAGTAGAGCTCCTTTATAGTCACCCAGTTACGTTGTGATGTTTGGTAGCACACAAAGTGTTCCTCCGGCAAACGGGAGTTGCATAATCTCATAGTCATAGGAACATGTATAAGTCATGAAGAAAGAAATAGCAACATACTAAACGATCGGGTGCTAAGCTAATGGAATGGGTCATGTCAATCACATCATTCTTCTAATGATGTGATCCTGTTAATCAAATAACAACTCTTTTGTTCATGGTTAGGAAACATAACCATCTTCGATTAATGAGCTAGTCAAGTAGAGGCATACTAGTGACACTCTGTTTGTTTATGTATTCACACATGTATTATGTTTCTGGTTAATACAATTCTAGCATGAATAATAAACATTTATCATGATATAAGGAAATAAATAATAACTTTATTATTGCCTCTAGGGCATATTTCCTTCAGTCTCCCACTTGCACTAGAGTCAATAATCTAGTTCACATCGCCATGTGATTCAACACTAATAGTTCACATCACCATGTGATTAACACCCATAGTTCACATCGTCATGTGACCTATACCCAAAGGGTTTACTAGAGTCAGTAATCTAGTTCACATCGTTTATGTGATTAACACCCAAAGAGTACTAAGGTGTGATCATATTTTGCTTGTGAGATAATTTTAGTCAACGGGTCTCTCACATACAGATCCGTAAGTATTTTGCGAATTCTATGTCTACAATGCTCTGCACGAAGCTACTCTAGCTAATTGCTCCCACTTTCAATATGTATCTAGATCGAGACTTAGAGTCATCCAGATCTGTGTCAAAACTTGCATCGACATAACTTTTAGGATGAACCTTTTGTCACCTCTATAATTGAGAAATATTTCCTTATTCCACTAAGGATAATTTTGACCGCTGTCCAGTGATCTACTCTTAAATCACTATTGTACTCCCTTGCTTAACACAGTGTAGGGTATACAATAGATCTGGTACACAGCATGGCATACTTTATAGAACCTATGGCTGAGGCATAGGGAATGACTTTCATTCTCTTTCTATCTTCTGCTGTGATCGGGCTTTGAGTCTTACTCAATTTCACACCTTGTAACACAGCCAAGGACTCTTTCTTTGACTGATCCATTTTGAACTACTTCAAAATATTGTCAAGGTATGTACTCATTGAAAAAACTTATCAAGTGTCTTGATCTATCTCTATAGATCTTGATGCTTAATATGTAAGCAGCTTCACCGAGGTCTTTCTTTGAAAAACTTCTTTCAAAACACTCCTTTATGCTTTGTAGAATAATTCTACATTATTTCCCATCAACAATATGTCATTCACATATACTTATCAGAAATGTTGTAGTGCTCCCACTCACTTTCTTGTAAATACAGGACTCACCGCAAGTCTGTATAAAACTATATGCTTTGATCATCTCATCAAAGCGCATATTCCAACTCCGAGATGCTTGCACCAGCCCATAGATGGATCGCTGGAGCTTGCACATTTTGTTAGCACCTTTATGATTGACAAAACCTTCTGGTTGTATCATATACAACTCTTCTTTAATAAATCCATTAAGGAATGCAGTTTTGTTTATCCATTTGCCAGATTTCATAAAATGCGGCAATTGCTAACATGAGTCGGACAGACTTAAGCATAGATACGAGTGAGAAACTCTCATCGTAGTCAACACCTTGAACTTGTCGAAAACCTTTTGCGACAATTCTAGCTTTGTAGATAGTAACACTACTATCAGCGTCCGTCTTCCTCTTGAAGATCCATTTAATCTCAATGGCTCACCGATCATTGGGCAAGTCAATCAAAGTCCATACTTTGTTCTCATACATGGATCTCATCTCAGATTTCATCGCCTCAAGCCATTTCGCGGAATCTGGGCTCATCATCGCTTCCTCATAGTTTGTAGGCTCGTCATGGTCAAGTAACATGACCTCCAAAACTGGATTACCGTACCACTCTGGTGCGGATCTCACTCTGGTTTACCTATGAGGTCCGGTAGTAACTTGATCTGAAGTTACATGATCATCATCATTAGCTTTCTCACTAATCGGTCTAGTAGTCATAGGAACAGATTTCTGTGATGAACTACTTTCCAATAAGGGAGCAGGTACAGTTACCTCATCAAGTTCTACTTTCCTCCCACTCACTTCTTTCGAGAGAAACTCCTTCTCTAGAAAGGATCCATTCTCAGCAACGAATATATTGCTTTCGGATCTATGATAGAAGGTGTACCCAACATTTTCTTTTGGGTATCCTATGAAGACGCACTTCTCCGATTTGGGTTAGAGCTTATCAGGTTGAAACTTTTTCACATAAGCATTGCAACCTCAAACTTTAAGAAACGACAGCTTAGGTTTCTTGCCAAACCATAGTTCATATGGTGTCATCTCAATGGATTTAGATGGTGCCCTATTTAATGTGAATGTAGTTGTCTCTAATGCATAACCCCAAAACGATAACGGTAAATCTGTAAGAGACATCATAGATCGCACCATATCAAGTAAAGTACGATTACGACGTTCGGACACACTATTACACTGTGGTGTTCCAGGTGGCGTGAGTAGTGAAACTATTTCACATTGTTTTAACTGAAGGCCAAACTCGTAACTCAAATATTTTACTTCTGCAATCATATCGTAGAAACTTTTATTTTTGTTACGATGATTCTCCACTTCACTCTGAAATTCTTTAAACTTTTCAAATATTTTAGACTTGTGTTTCATTAAGTAGATATACTCATATCTGCTCAAATCATCTGTGAAGATCAGAAAATAATGATACCTGCTGCGAGCTTCAATATTCATCGGACCACATACATCAGTATGCATGATTTCCAACAAATCTGTTGCTTGCTGCATTGTTCCGGAGAACGGAGTCTTAGTCATCTTGCCCATGAGGCATGGTTCGTAAGCATCAACTGATTCATAATCAACTTATTCCAAAAGTCCATCAACATGGAGTTTCTTCATCCGCTTTACACCAATATGACCTAAACGGCAGTGCCACAAATAAGTTGCACTATCACTATTAACTTTGCATCTTTTGGTTTCAATATTATGAATATGTGTATCACTACGATCGAGATCCAACGAACCATTTTCATTGGGTGTGTAACCATATATGTAAACAGAACAACAATTTATTCTCTTACTTAAATGCATAACCGTATTGCAATAAACATGATCAAATCATATTCATGCTCAACGCAAACACCAAATAACACTTATTTAGGTTCAACACTAATACCGAAAGTATAGGGAGTATGCGATGATGATTATATCAATCTTGGAACCACTTCCAACACACATCGTCACTTCACCCTTAACTAGTCTCTGTTTATTCTGCAACTCCCGTTTCGAGTTACTAATCTTAGCAACTGAACTAGTATCAAATACTGAGGGGTTTCTATAAACACTAGTAAACTACACATCAATAACAAGTATATCAAATATACTTATGTTCACTTTGCCATCCTTCTTATCCGCCAATCACTTGGGGTAGTTCCGCTTCCAGTGTCCAGTCCCTTTGCAGTAGAAGCACTTAGTCTCAGGCTTAGGACCAGACTTGGGCTTCTTCACTTGAGCAGCAACTTGCTTGCTGTTCTTCTTGAAGTTCCCCTTCTTCCCTCTGCCCTTTTCTTGAAACTAGTGGTCTTGTCTACCATCAACACTTGATGTTTTTCTCGATTTCTACCTTCGTCAATTTCAGCATTACGAAGACCTTGGGAATCGTTTATGTTATCCCTTGCATATCATCGTTCATCACGAAGTTCTACTAACTTGGTGATGGTGACTAGAGAATTCTGTCAATCACTATTTTTATCTGGAAGATTAACTCCCACTTGATTCAAGCAATTGTAGTACCTAGACAATCTGAGCACATGCTCACTAGTTGAGCGATTCTCCTCCATCTTTTAGCTATAGAACTTGTTGGAGACTTCATATCTCTCAACTCCGGTATTTGCTTGAAATATTAACTTCAACTCCTAGAACATCTCATTTGGTCCATGACGTTCAAAACGTCTTTGAAGTCCCGATTCTAAGACGTTAAACATGGTGCACTAAACTATCAAGTAGTCATCATATTGAGCTAGACAAACGTTCATAACGTCTACATCTGCTCCTGCAATAGGTATGTCACCTAGCGGTGCATCAAGGACATAATTCTTCTATGCAGCAATGAGGATAAACCTCAGATCACGGATCCAATCCGCATCATTGCTACTAACATCTTTCGACACAATTTTCTCTAGGAACATATCAAAATAAACATATGAAATCAACAACGCGAGCTATTGATCTACAACATAGATATGTTAATACTACCAGGACTAAGTTCATGATAAATTAAAGTTCAATTAATCATATTACTTAAGAACTCCCACTTAGAAAGACATCCCTCTAATCTTCTGAGTGATCACGTGATCCAAATCAACTAAACCATGTCCGATCATCACGTGAGATGGAGTAGCTTCATTGGTGAACATCACTATGTTGATCATATCTACTATATGATTCACCCTCGACCATTCGGTCTCCGTGTTCCGAGGCCATATTTGTATATGCTTGGCTCGCCAAGTATAACCTGAGTATTCCGCGTGTGCAACTGTTTTGCACCCGTTGTATTTGAACGTAGAGCCTATCACACCCGATAATCACGTGGTGTCTCAGCATGAAGAACTTTCGCAATGGTGCATACTTAGGGAGAACACTTCTTGATAATTAGCGAGAGATCATTTTAAAATGCTACCATCAATCAAAGCAATATAAGATGCATAAAACACATGTAATCAAAATATGTGACATGATATGGCCATCTTCATCTTGTGCCTTTGATCTCCATCTCCAAAGTATCGTCATGATTTCCATCGTCACCGGCATGACACCATGATCTCCATCATCTTGATCTATATCAATGTGTCGTCACATGGTCGTGTCGCCAACTACTGCTCTTGCAACTATTGCTATCGCATATCAATAAAGTAAAGCAATTATTTGGCGCTTGCATCTTATGCAATAAAGAGACAACCATAAGGCTTCTGCCAGTTGCCGATAACTTACACAAAACATGATCATCTTATACAACAACTTATATCTCATCACGTCTTGACCATATCACATCACAACATGCCCTGCAAAAACAAGTTAGACGTCCTCTACTTTGTTGTTGCAAGTTTTACGTGGCTTCTACGGGCTTAAGAAAGAACCAATCTTACCTACGCATCAAAACCACAATGATAGTTTGTCAAGTTGGTGCTATTTTAACCTTCACAAGGACCGGGCGTAGCCACACTCGGTTCAACTAAAGTTGGAGAAACTGACACCCGCCAGCCACCTGTGTGCAAAGCACGTCGGTAGAACCGGTCTCGCATAAGCTTACGCGTAATGTCAGTCTGGGCCGCTTCATCCAACAATACCGCCGAACCAAAGTATGACATGCTGGTAAGAAGTATGACTTATATCGTCCACAACTCTCTTGTGTTCTACTTGTGCACAACATCAACGCATAAAACCTAGGCTCTGATACCACTGTTGGGGAACGTAGTAATTTCAAAAAAATTCCTACGCACACGCAAGATCATGGTGATGCATAGCAACGAGATGGGAGAGTGTTGTCTACGTACCCTCGTAGACCGACAGCGGAAGCGTTATGACAACGCAGTTGATGTAGTCGTACGTCTTCACGGCCCGACTGATCAACTTCCGAAACTACGGCACCTCCGAGTTCTAGCACACGTTCAGCTCGATGACGATCCCCGGACTCCGATCCAGCAAAGTATCGGGGAAGAGTTCCGTCAGCACGACGGCGTTGTGACGATCTTGATGTTCTACTGTCGCAGGGCTTCGCCTAAGCACCGCTACAATATTGTCGATGATTATGGTGGAGGGGGGCACCGCACACGGCTAAAAGAACGATCATGAAGATTAACTTGTGTGTCTAGAGGTGCTCCCTGCCCCTGTATATAAAGGAGCAAGGGGGGAGGAGGTCGGCCCTAGGAGGGGCGCGCCAGGGGAGTAGGATTCCTACTCCTAGTTGGAGTAGGTTTCCTCCTTTCCTAGTGCAACTAGGAGAAGGGGGAAAGGGGGGAAGAGGGGAAGGAAGGGAGAGAGGGGCCGTGCCCCAAACGCCTTGTCCATTCGGACTGGGCTTGGGAGGGGCGTGCGCCACCTCCTGGTCCTTCCCACTAAGGCCCATTAAGGCCCATTGCTTCTTCCCCGTATTCCCGTAACTCCCCGGTACCTCCGAAAATACCCGAATCACTCGGAACCTTTCCGATGTTCGAATATAGTCGTCCAATATATCAATCTTTACGTCTCGACCATTTCGAGACTCCTTGTTATGTCCCCGATCTCATCTGGGACTCCGAACTCCTTTGGTACATCAAAACTTATAAACTCATAATATAACTATCATCGAAACCTTAAGCGTGCGGACCCTATGGGTTCGAGAACAATGTAGACATGACCGAGACATGTCTTCGGTCAATAACCAATAGCGGAACCTGGATGCTCATATTGGCTCCCACATATTCTACGAAGATCTTTATCGGTCAGACCGCATAACAACATACAGTGTTCCCTTTGTCATTGGTATGTTACTTGCCCGAGATTCGATCGTCGGTATCTTAATACCTAGTTCAATATCATTACCGGCAAGTCTCTTTACTCGTTCCGTAATACATCATCTCATAACTAACTCATTAGTTGCAATGCTTGCAAGGCTTATGTGATGTGCATTACCGAGAGGGCCCAGAGATACCTCTCCGACAATCGGAGTGACAAATCCTAATCTCGAAATACGCCAACCCAACATGTACCTTTGGAGACACCTGTAGAGCTCCTTTATAATCACCCAATTACGTTGTGACGTTTGTGTTGGAAATATGCCCTAGAGGCAATAATAAATTGGTTATTTCCTTGTTCATGATAATCGTTTATTATCCATGCTATAATTATATTGATAGGAAACTCACATACATGTGTGGATACATAGACAACACCATGTCCCTAGTAAGCCTCTAGTTGACTAGCTCGTTGATCAATTGATGGTTATGGTTTCCTGACCATGGACATTGTATGTCGTTGATAACGGGATCACATCATTAGGAGAATCATGTGATGGACGAGACCCAATCCTAAGCCTAGCACAAAGATCGTGTAGTTCGTATGCTAAAGCTTTTCTAATGTCAAGTATCATTTCCTTAGACCATGAGATTGTGCAACTCCCAGATACCGTAGGAATGCTTTGGGTGTGCCAAACGTCACAACGTAACTGGGTGGCTATAAAGGTACACTACAGGTATCTCCGAAAGTGTCTGTTGGGTTGGCATGAATCGAGACTGGGATTTGTCACTCCGTGTGACGGAGAGGTATCTCTGGGCCCACTCGGTAGGACATCATCATATGCGCAATGTGACCAAGGAGTTGATCACGGGATGATGTGTTACGGAACGAGTAAAGAGACTTGCTGGTAACGAGATTGAACAAGGTATCGGATACCGACGATCGAATCTCGGGCAAGTACAATACCGCTAGACAAAGGGAATTGAATACGGGATTGATTGAATCCTCGACATCGTGGTTCATCCGATGAGATCATCGTGGAACATGTGGGAGCCAACATGGGTATCCAGATCCCGCTGTTGGTTATCGGCCGGAGAGGTGTCTCGGTCATGTCTGCATGGTTCCCGAACCCATAGGGTCTACACACTTAAGGTTCGATGACGCTAGGGTTATAGGGAATAGATATACGTGGTTACCAAATGTTTTTCGGAGTCCCGGATGAGATCCCGGACATCACGAGGAGTTCCGGAATGGTCCGGAGGTAAAGATTTATATATGCGAAGTCCTGTTTTGGTCACCGGAAAAGTTTCAGGTGCTATCGGTAACGTACCGGGACCACCGGGAGGGTCCCGGGGGTCCACCAGGTGGGGCTACCTGCCCCAGAGGGCTGCGTGGTCCAAGTGTGAGAGGGGACCAGCCCCAGATGGGCTGGTGCGCCCCCCCACCAGGGCCCAAGGCGAAGAGAGAAGGGAAAGGGGGAAACCCTAGGCTCAGATGGGCCTAAGGCCCACCAAGTGGTGCGCCCCCCCTCTCTCCCCCCTTGGCTGCCCCCCTAGATGGCCGCCACCTCTAGGGGTGGAAACCTAGGTGGGGGCACAGCCCCTCCCTTTCCCCTATATATAGTGGGGTCTTGGGCTGCCATACACACGAGAACATCTCCTTCTTGGCGCAGCCCTACCCCTCTCCCTCCTCGTCTCTTGCGGTGCTTGGCGAAGCCCTGCTAGAGTACCACGCTCCTCCACCACCACCACGCCGTCGTGCTGCTGCTGGACGGAGTCTTCCCCAACCACTCCCTCTCACCTTGCTGGATCAAGGCATTGGAGACGTCACCGGGCTGCATGTGTGTTGAACGCGGAGGTGCCGTCCGTTCGACACTAGGATCATTGGTGATTTGGATCACGGCGAGTACGACTCCATCAACCCCGTTGACTTGAACGCTTCCGCTTAGCGATCTACAAGGGTATGTAGATGCACTCTCCTTCCCCTCATTGCTAGATTACTCCATCGATTGATCTTGGTGATGCGCAGAAAATTTTGAATTTCTGCTACCACAACCCAAAGTGGCATCATGAGCTAGGTCTATGCGTAGTTTCTATGCACTAGTAGAACACAAAGTAGTTGTGGGCATCGATTTTGTCAATTTATTTGCCGTTACTAGTCTTATCTTGATTCGGCGGCATTGTGGGATGAAGCGGCCCGGACCAACCTTACACGTACCCTTACGTGAGACTGGTTCTACCGACTGACATGCACTAGTTGCATAAGGTGGCTGGCGGGTGTCTATCTCTCCCACTTTAGTCGGATCGGATTCGATGAACAGGGTCCTTATGAAGGGTAAATAGAAATTGGCAATTCACGTTGTGGTTTTGGCATAGGTAAGAAACATTCTTGCTAGCAACCTATAGCAGCCACGTAAAAAACTTGCAACAACAATTAGAGGACGTCTAACTTGTTTTTGCAGAAAGTGTTTTGTGATGTGATGTGGCCAAAGGATGTGATGAATGATATATGTGATGTATGAGATGATCATGTTCTTGTAATAGGAATCACGACTTGCATGTCGATGAGTATGACAACCGGCAGGAGCCATAGGAGTTGACTTAATTTATTTATGACCTACGTGTCAGCATAAACGTCATGTAATTACTTTACTTTATTGCTAACCGTTAGCAGTAGTAGTAGAAGTAATAGTTGGCGAGACAACTTCATGAAGACACGATGATGGAGATCATGATGATGGAGATCATGGTGTCATGCCGGTGACGATTATGATCATGGAGCCCCGAAGATGGAGATCAAAAGGAGCAAAGTGATGATGGCCATATCATGTCACTATTTGATTGCATGTGATGTTTATCATGTTTTTACATCTTATTTGCTTAGAACAACGATTGCTTAAATAAGATGATCCCTCACTAAAATTTCAAGAAAAGTGTTCTCCCTAACTGTGCACCGTTGCGAAGGTTCGTCGTTTCGAAGCACCACGTGATGATCGGGTGTGATAGATTCTTACGTTCGAATACAACGGGTGTTGACGAGCCTAGCATGTACAGACATGGCCTCGAAACACATGCGAAACACTTAGGTTAACTTGACGAGACTAGCATGTACAGACATGGCCTCGGAACACGGAGGACCAAAAGGTCGAACATGAGTCGTATAGAAGATGCGATCAACATGAGATGTTCACCGATGATGACTAGTCCGTCTCACGTGATGATCGGACACGGCCTAGTCGATTCGGATCATGTATCATTTAGATGACTAGAGGGATGTCTATCTGAGTGGGAGTTCATGAAATAATCAGATGAACTCAATTATCATGAACATAGTCAAAAGGACTTTGCAAATTATGTCGTAGCTCATGCTTTAGTTCTACTGTTTTAGATATGTTCCTAGAGAAAATTTAGTTGAAAGTTGATAGTAGCAATTATGCGGACTAGATCCGTAAATAGAGGATTGTCCTCATTGCTGCGCAGAAGGATTATGTCCTTAATGCACCGCTCAGTGAGCTGACCCGCGAATGTCGGTTGTGGATGTTGCAAACATCTGACATACATGTTTTGATGACTACATGATAGTTCAGTGCGTAATGCTAAATGGTTTAGAATTGAGGCACCAAAGATGTTTTTGAAACATCGCAGAACATATGAGATGTTCCAAGGACTGAAATTGGGATTTCAGTCTAGTGCCCACGTCAAGAGGTATGAGACCTTTGACTAGTTTCTTAAGCCTGCAAACTAAGGAGAAAAGCTCAACCGTTGAGCATGTGCTCAGATTGTATGAGTACAACAATCGCTTGAATCGTGTGGGAGTTAATCTTCCAGATGAGATAGTGATGGTTCTCCAAAGTCACTGTCACCAAGCTACTGGAGCTTTGTGATGAACTATAACATATCAGGGATAGATATGATCCTTGAGCTATTCGCGACACCGTGAAAGTAGAAATCGAAAGGGAGCATCAATTGTTGATGGTTAGTAAAACCACTAGTTTCAAGAAGGGCAAGGGCAAGAAAGGGATACTTCATGAAACAACAAATCAGTTGTTGCTCTAGTGAAGAAACCCAAAGTTGAACCCAAGCCCGAGACTAAGTGCTTCTGTAATAAGGGGAACGGTCACTGAAGCAGAAGCACCCTAGATACTTGGTAGATAAGAAGGCTGACAAGGTTGATAGAAGTATGTATTGGACATATATTAAATGTGTACTTTACTAGTACTCCTAGTAGAAGCAGGGTATTAGATACCGGTTCGGTTACTAAGTGTTAGTAACTCGACATAAAAGGCTACAGAATAAACAGAGACTAGCCAAAGGTGAGACGACGATAGGTGTTGGAAGAGTTTCCAAGGTTGATGTGATCAAACATCGCACGCTCCGTCTACCATCGGGGTTGGTGTTAAACCTAAATAATTGTTATTTGGTGTTTGCGTTGAGCATGGACATGATTAGATTATGTTCATCGCAATGCGGTTATTCATTTAAGGAGAATAATGGTTACTCTGTTTATCTGAATAATACCTTCAATGGTCTTACACCTAAAATGAATGGTTTATTGAATCCCGATCATAGTGATACACATGTTCATGCCAAAAGATATAAGATAGTAATGATAGTACCACATACTTGTGGCGCTGCAATTTTAGTCACAATGGTATAAAACGCATGAAGAAGCTCCATGTTGATGGATCTTTGGACTCGCTTGATTCTGAATCATTTGAGACATGCAAATCATACCACATGAGCAAGATGACTGAAAGGCCTCGTTTTCAGTAAGATGGAACAAGAAAGCAACTTGTTGGAAGTAATACATCTTAATGTGTGCAGTCCAATGAGTGTTGAGGCATGTAGTGGATATTGTTATATTCTTACTTCACAGATGATTTGAGCATATGTTGAGTATATTTACTTGATGAATCATGAGTCTGAATTATTGAAAGGTTCAAATAATTTCAGGGTGAAGTTGAAGATCGTCGTGACAAGAGGATAAAATATCTATGATATGATCATAGAGATGAATATCTGAATTACGAGTTTGGCACAGAATTAAGACATTGTGGAAATTGTTTCACAACTAATACAGACTGGAACACCATAGTGTGATGGTGTGTCCGAACATCATAACTGCACCCTATTGGATATGATGCATACCATGATGTCTCTTATCGAATTACCATGATAGTTTATGGTTTAGGCATTAGAGACAACCACATTCACTTTAAATAGGGCACCACATAATTCTGATGAGATGACACCGTATGAACTATGGTTTAGAGAAACCTAAGCTGTCATTTCTTAAAAGTTTGGGGCTGTGACGCTTATGTGAAAATGTTTCAGGCTGATCAGCTCAAACCCAAAGCGGATAAATGCATCTTCATAGGACATCCAAAACAGTTGGGTATACCTCCTGTCTCAGATCCAAAAGCAATAGGGATTGTTTCTCGGATCGGGTCCTTTCTCGAGGAAAAGTTTCTCTCGAAAGAATTGAGTGGGAGGAAGATAGAACTTGATAAGGTTGTTGAACCTTTACTTCAACCAGAGAGTAGCGCAGCACAGGAAAAATGTTTCTGTAGCACCTGCCTCAGTTGAAGAGAAAGCTAATGATGATGATCATGGAGCTTCAGATCAAGTTACTATCGAACCTCATGGGTTGACAAGGGTGTGTACAACTTCTAAGTGGTAACCCTGTCTTAAAGGTCACATTGTTGGACAATGATGAACCTATGAGCTATGGAGAAGCGATCGTGGGCCTGGATTTCGAAAATTGGCTCGAGGCCATAAAATCCGAGAGAGGATCCATGTATGAAAACAAAGTGTAGACTTTCGAAGAACTACTTGATGGTCGTAAGGCTGTTAGGTACATGTGGATTTTAAGAAGAAGACGGACGTGGACGGTAATGTCATCGTCTATGAACCTCGGCTTGTGGCGAAGAGTTTTTCACAAGTTCAAGCAGTTGACTACGATGAGATATTCTCACCCGTAGCGATGCTTAAGTCCGTCGGAGTCATGTTAGCATAAGCTGCATTTATGAAATCTGGCAGATGGATGTCAAAACAAGTTTCCTTACCAGTTTTCATAAGGAAAGGTTGTATGTGATACAATCAGAAAGGTTTTGTCGATCCTAAGGATGCTAAAAGGTATGCTAGCTCCAGCGATCCTTCCATGGACTAGAGCAAGCATCTTGGAGTCGGAATATATACTTTGATGGAGTAATAAAAGTTTATGGGTTTATACAAAGTTTGTTAGAAACATGTATTTACAATAAAGTGAGTGGGAGCACTACAACATTTCTGATAAGTATATGCCGATGACATATTGTTGATCCGAAATGATGTAGAATTTCTGGAAAGCATATAGGATTATTTGAAAGGTGTTTTTCAATAGAAAACCTGGATTAAGATACTTGAACATTGAGCATCAAGATCTATAAGGATAGATAAAAAACGCTTAATGGTACTTTCAAATGAGCACATACCTTGACATGATCTTGAAGGTGTTCAAGATGGATCAGCCAAAGAAGGAGTTCTTGCCTGAGTTGTAAGGTATGAAGTTAAGACTTAAAGCTCGACCACGGAAGAAGAAAGAGGAAGGACGAAGGTCGTCCCCTATGCTTTTGTCATAGGCTCTATACGGTATGCCATGCTGAGTACCGCACCTGATGTGTGCCTTGCCACATGTCTGGCAAGAGGGTACAAAGGTGATCTAGGAGTAGATCACCAGATAGCGGTCAAAATTATCCTTAGAGGAATAATGATATGTTTCTCGGTTATGGAGCTGATAAAGAGTTTGACGTAAAGAGTTACGTCGATGCAAGCTTAACACCTATCCGGATAGCTCTGAGTAGAGATACCGGATACGTATAATGGAGCAAAAATTTAGAATAGCTCCAAGTAGAACCGTTATTTGAAATGGCTCCAAATATAGCATAGAGATTTGCAAAGTACATACGGATCTGAATGTGACAGACCCATAGACTACAACCTCTCTCACAAGTAACATGATCAAACCCAGAACTCATTGAGTGTTAATCACATAGTGATGTGAACTAGATTATTGAACTCTAGTAAACTCTTTGGATGTTGGTCACATGGTGATGTGACCTGTGAATGTTAATCACATGGCCATGTGAACTAGATTATTGACTCTAGTGCAAGTGGGAGACTGTTGGAAATATGCCCTAGAGGCAATAATAAATTGGTTATTTCCTTGTTCATGATAATCGTTTATTATCCATGCTATAATTGTATTGATAGGAAACTCAGATACATGTGTGGATACATAGACAACACCATGTCCCTAGTAAGCCTTTAGTTGACTAGCTCGTTGATCAATTGATGGTTACGGTTTCCTGACCATGGACATTGGATGTCGTTGATAACGGGATCACATCATTAGGAGAATCATGTGATGGACAAGACCCAATCCTAAGCCTAGCACAAAGATCGTGTAGTTCGTATGCTAAAGCTTTTCTAATGTCAAGTATCATTTCCTTAGACCATGAGATTATGCAACTCCCGGATACCGTAGGAATGCTTTGGGTGTGCCAAACGTCACAACGTAACTGGGTGGCTATAAAGGCACACTATGGGTATCTCCGAAAGTGTCTGCTGGGTTGGCACGAATCGAGACTAGGATTTGTCACTCCGTGTGACGGAGAGGTATCTCTGGGCCCACTCGGTAGGACATCATCATATGCGCAATGTGACCAAGGAGTTGATCACGAGACGATGTGTTACAGAATGAGTAAAGAGACTTGCCGGTAACGAGATTGAACAAGGTATCGGATACCGATGATCGAATCTCGGGCAAGTACAATACCGCTAGACAAAGGGAATTGAATACGGGATTGATTGAATCCTCGAGATAGTGGTTCATCCGATGAGATCATCGTGGAACATGTGGGAGCCAACATGGGTATCCAGATCCCGCTGTTGGTTATTGGCCGGAGAGGTGTCTCGGTCATGTCTGCATGGTTGCTGAACCCGTAGGGTCTACACATTTAAGGTTCGATGACGCTAGGGTTATAGGGAATAGATATACGTGGTTACCGAATATTGTTTCGAGTCTCGGATGAGATCCCGGACATCATGAGGAGTTCCGGAATGGTCCGGAGGTAAAGATTTATATATGGGAAGTCCTGTTTTGGTCACCGAAAAAGTTTCGGGTGCTATCGGTAACGTACCGGGACCACCGGGAGGGTCCCGGGGGTCCACCAGGTGGGGCTACCTGCCCCAGAGGCCTGCGTGGGCAAAGTGTGAGAGGGGACCAGCCCCAGGTGGGCTGGTGCGCCCCCCCACCAGGGCCCAAGGCGAAGTGAGAAGGGAAAAGGGGGAAACCCTAGGCTCAGATGGGCCTAAGGCCCACCTAGTGGTGCGCCCCCCTCTCTCCCCCCTTGGCCGCCCCCCTAGATGGGATCTAGGGCTGGCTGCCACCCCTAGGGGTGGACACCTAGGTGGGGGCGCAACCCCTCCCTTTCCCCTATATATAGTGGGGTTTTGGGCTGCCGTACACACGAGAACATCTCCTTCTTGGCGCAGCCCTACCCCTCTCCCTCCTAGTCTCTTGCGGTGCTTGGCGAAGCCCTGCTAGAGTACCACGCTCCTCCACCACCACCACGCCGTCGTGCTGCTGCTGGACGGAGTCTTCCCCAACCTCTCCCTCTCACCTTGCTGGATCAAGGCATGGGAGTCGTCACCGGGCTGCATGTGTGTTGAACGCGGAGGTGCCGCCCGTTCGGCACTAGGATCATTGGTGATTTGGATCACGGCGAGTACGACTCCATCAACCCCGTTCACTTGAACGCTTCTGCTTACCGATCTACAATGGTATGTAGATTCACTCTCCTTCCCCTCGTTGCTAGATTACTCCATAGATTGATCTTGGTGATGCGTAGAAAATTTTGAATTTCTGCTACCATAACCCAACAGTTTGGTAGCACACAAAGTGTTCCTCCGGCAAACGGGAGTTGCATAATCTCATAGTCATAGGAACATGTATAAGTCATGAAGAAAGCAATAGCAACATACTAAATGATCGGGTGCTAAGCTAATGGAATGGGTCATGTCAATCACATCATTCTTCTAATGATGTGATCCCGTTAATCAAATAACAACTCGTTTGTTCATGGTTAGGAAACATAACCATCTTCAATTAACGAGCTAGTCAAGTAGAGGCATACTAGTGACACTCTGTTTGTCTATGTATTCACACATGTATTATGTTTCCGGTTAACACAATTCTAGCATGAATAATAAACATTTATCATGATATAAGGAAATAAATAATAACTTTATTATTGCCTCTAGGGCATATTTCCTTCAGGTGTTCCTCACCCATTTCCTCCGCAGACTAGGTTTTCCTCTTCATCCATTTGTCCGGGGTCTCATGTTCTACTACGGCCTAGATTTCCACGATCTGGCCCAAACTTTATCCTCAACATCTCGGCTTTCATCGTCGTGCGCGAGGCCTTCCTCCGCATCCCACCCCACTCCGGTTTATGGCTGAAGACCTTTAACGTCAAGCCGAAGGTAGTGCGCGGCTGCCAGGGGGAGTGCGGAGGTGCCATGGTGGGCAAAAATGCCCAACGTCCTATGGCTCGAGGGCTCTTTCGTGGAGACCCTAAAGGAGTGGTAATCTGGGTGGTTCTACATCACCGAGCTGCGTGAACCTAAATGGGTCGCAGCCCCCGAGTTCTGATCCGGAGCTCCTACGCGGCTCACCTACTGGAAGGAGACGGGCCTATTGTGGGGCAAAAAGGGAGAGCTGACCGGACTCCAAACATGCGCCCAAAACCTGGTGGACAAGAAGCTCAAGCTTGTCAATGTAGTCCAGGTCATGCTCATCCGTCAGATACTCCCATGCCAAGAACGGGCTTTCAACTTGTGGGAGTTCAATCCGGCCCAGCACCAAACCCTGAGCAGTCTCTTCGACACAACGTACGAAGATGCCTGGAAGGTGCTATTCAAGGGTGCCGAAGCTCCTGCATCCGCTACTGAGGATCACGGTTTCAGCGCGCAGCGTCAAGCCGGCGCGGTAAGCTGTTTTTACCTTTTATAGGATATTTATTTTTCATAGTTTGACTTTATGCGGGATCTAAACTCCCTTACCTTTTACAGGACTGGCAGGAGACGTCCGGACAGATCAACTGTTCGGCTCCTTTGCCCGAAGACCCAGCGGACGCCCGCTTGACGGGGCTGCTGGTTTCGGCACCCTACGTGGTGCCGGAGAAGAAGGCCAAGAAGAAGGCCGCGGGAACTCGAAAGAGTTCCCAGAATCTGGTGGTGTTGGAGTCGTCGTCCGACGGCTCCGAGACGCACTCCTCCCGTGAAGACGGGGAGGAGGAGGAAGAGGCCTCTCCCCCTCCAGCGGGGGGAGGAAAGAAAAGGAAAGCCGCCCCAACTGGGGAGGCCGGAGGGTCCAAGAAAGGGAAAACCCTTCTTCCGGACTACTCCACCAATGCCGACAACAGCGAAGAGGAGTGGTCGCACAGGGCCAAGCCCCTGGCGAAATCATAAGTATTCGGATGCCAGAATGACTCATGGTGTTCCTTTATTGCATAGCTTTTCCTGACGCCGAATATATTTGTGTAGTCCGCCCAAAGACCGGTTCGACGTATCGTCGAGTGGTTCCCTGGATTCATCGGATGTGAACAGTACTTCACTTCCGGCCGCCTCCTCCCCTCACCCTACGGATAATGCCGAGGCGTTGTCCCAGGAGGCTCCAGGCCAGGAGGAGGTGGTCCTGGAGGCGCCGCAAGGCGACCTCCTGGACTCCAGGCGCCAAGGGGACAAAAACCCCAAGGGCTCCAAGTCCGGCCCTGGGTCGGACACCGCACCGGAACCATCAAAGGTTCCGGATTCCGGCAGGCGGCCCTCTAAGAAGGGCAAGCCTACGACGCCGGTGACCTCCGCCTAACCGGAGGCACCGGATAACTTGCTGGAGGTGCTTAACAGCGCCTCCATCGACGAGGAGCACCGCACTATTATGAGTGCGGTGATTCAGAAGGTTCAGTCTGCTAAGGGAGGGCTGATCGAAGCCTGTGCCAGCCTGTTGACAGGCTTTGAGGTATGTAAAAAATATGTAAAAATATTACCGCATAGACAGTAGCCCCTGATGCTCTGTTTGGCGTTCGGAAAGAAAAGCTGAATAGAGGATCTAATAACATTCGCAGGAGTCTAACAAAAGTAAGTCAATATGATTATGCAGGCTTCACTGCTGGCATCCGCCGCATTGACTGCGGAAGTGGACACGCTGAAGCAGAGCCTCGAGCGGTCCGAGCAAGAGCTCGGCCTTGCCAAGAAGCAGCTCGAGGACAAAGAAGGTAAGAGATACCTTTTTGTTTTTAAAATATATATAAAAGGTGCAATTGCAAGAAAATGACAGGATTAATGTGGCTATTGTAGGGGCACAACTGAGGTGGCGACCCTTAAGCAGGCGCTGTCCGAGGCCGAAAAGAAGGCGGCCACAGAGCGCACCGAGCGGGAGAAGCATAAGGCGCAGGTTGGCAAAGTGCGGCAAGAGCTACAGGCTCTCATGAAAAAACATGAGTTTGGAGTTTGACTCGAAGAAGCGAGAGTCTGAGCTCACGACGGACATTGAAAGTGCCAAGTATGCCAAGGCCGAAGCCAGAAGGCCCTCCAAGAAGTTGAGGTGATGAAGAAGATAGCGGTGGGTAAGGCTTTCTTTATGCAAAGCGAGCATGTGAAAGTGAATTATTTGTTACTTACCAGAATTCGGAGCTCTCCAGGAGCATTCACAGATTTGCCCCGCAGCGTGTCCGATGCCGCCGCCTTCTATCGAGCCGAGGAGGGCAGCTCGACAGAGAAGGTGTTCTGGTCTCAGTACGCTGAGGCCGGACACCCGGTGCCTTTGAACGACCAGTTGAAGCAACTAGTCGAGCTCCACAAGGTGGCCGAACAGGCCCTGAAGGGCTTTATAGTTCGGCTGTGGCCTGGAGAGGCCCTGCCTGGGAGCTACTTCGAGCTGGTGAGGCGGCTGGTGGGTGCCTGTCCGAGGCTTGAGGTTGTCAAGCGCTCCGTCTGCATCGAGGGTGCCCGAAGGGCCCTTGCCCGTGCTAAGGTGCACTGGGGCAAATTGGATGCCGTGAAGCTTGTGGAGGACGGGCCGCCGCAGGGTAAGGAGCATCGCCACCCCGAGATGTATTACGAGGGTGTCTTGAAGGGTGCCCGCCTTGTGGCGGATGAATGCTTGAAAGATGTAATATTTGAGTGAAACTTTGTTTGTTTTATCCTGTGCGCTGAAAACTTGTTCATATGCGCTATGCAACGCTTGTTTAATTGAAAATATTACCTTCTGTGCGGCCATTTATTATATTTGAGAGATGGCGAGTCGTCGGCTTCTGCCCCCATGCCACGAGTGCTGGGGTGTTCAGGATAAACCTGAGAACTCTTTTTCCCATTCTTGGGTCCTTCAAGGGAGGTGCTCAGCACAACGAACAAGGCAATCGGACTATAATGCGTTATCACTCTCACTTAGCCATAGAATTCCATAATTTTAAATTTCGGAGAAGCCCCTAGTATCCGGAAGACCGAGTTCAGGGAGCTATACATGCCTAGGCCGGACAAAGCCAGCTCCTCGCTCTAAGCGGCATAAGTCTTTAAGGACTCGAAACCTTCCCGAACAACGACTAGCTCTCGCCCTATCATGACAGTCAGTTTTAGCTTTCTCTACTGAGGTGCTTAGGCCCAGCTCAACTGGGGAATAATCGCAGTAGTTCTACCAGCGCTACCTTAGCCGATATAGCGGAACGTAAGGTACCAAAACATGGGAGCCGGGCAAACCCAACTATTGACCAAAGACATGATTCGGAGCTGATGCATATAATGCCATAAGATTGGAGGGCCACACTTGTGAAAGTGTTCGGACTTCTCACACTGTATTATGGGGTGCTTGAGCCCCTAGCGTATTGGCCGTACCAAAGTGTATGGGTGCTAAATGCCATAACTGAACATATATATTTAAAAATAAATGAATAGAGAATGCAGTAATAAGCTGAAGCTAAGCATTGTTTATTTTAAAATGTTGCTGTAAAACCAGAATGATACAAATAGTGCGATAAGCAAGAGATGGGACTATTTGACATGTTCCCCTCCAGGGGCGAGCTGCGAGATGATATGTAAGACAGGTATTTTGCTCGTTATAGAGACCACGTGGGAATTCGGCGTAGCTTCCTGCCTCCTTGGTTGTTGCATCGTGTGTTCGGCGATTTTATTGCCGGATAGGCCTTTCGGATGATGGAGTCCTGAAAGTAAGAAAAAATAACGAGATCGGGAGCCCCTAGTGCGGTTGAGCCGTATTTAGGGCATGCCGAGGCCATGCCCCTCCCCCTGTGCCCATGGAATTTTCAGAGCATAGTTATGTACGCGTAGTACTAATTTCGCGGTTTTGCGAGGGCTGGGGTTGGGGCCGTATTGCTACGCTTGTTCGGAACGTGCCAGGCGGTCTTGTTGTAGGTTACTCCGGGCGCGCTTGACGGTGTCCGGATGTTTAAAAGCCGGGCTGGAGAATTGCCTTGAGAGGCTACTCTGTACTTCCGCTGCCAGTGCCGGCGTATGCTCCTCCGTTCAGAGAGAGCGTTCGGTGTTTCCATTGACCGTAATGACTCATCGAGGGCCTGGCATCTTGAGCTTGAGGTATGCATAGTGCGGCACCGCATTGAACTTTGCGAATGCGTTTCGTCCAAGCAGTGCGTGATAGCCGCTATGGAATGGGACTATGTCGAAGATTAACTCCTCGCTTCGGAAATTATCCGGGGATCCGAAGACCACTTCAAGTGTAAATGAGCTTGTATAGTTGGCCTCTACACCTGGTATGACGCCTTTAAAGGTCGTTTTTGTGGGTTTAATCCTTGAGGGATCTATGCCCATTTTCCACATTGTATCCTGATAAAGCAGGTTCAGGCTGTTGTCGCCGTCCATAAGGACTCTAGTGAGGTGAAATCCGTCAATGATTGGGTTAAGAACCAATGCGGCGAATCCGCCATGACGGATGCTAGTGGGGTGGTTCCTTCGATCAAAAGTGATTGGGCAGGAGGACCATGGGTTGAACTTTGGGGCGACTGGCTCTAATGCATATACGTCCTTGAGTGCACGCTTCCACTCCCGCTTGGGAATGATGGTTGCGTATATCATGTTCACCGTCCGCACTTGTGGGGGGAAACCCTTCTATTCACTATTGTTCGGCGGCCAGGGCTCTCATCGCTATGCAGCCTCTGTTTTCGGCATGTAACATGCCTGCCTGCTTGAACACCCAACAATGCCTGTTGGTGTGATTGGCTGGATTTTCGGGGGTGCCATGTATCTGACACGAGCGATCGAGTATTCGGTCCAAACTGGACGGGCCCGGAGTATTTCTCTTGAATGGCTTTTTCGCTGATCGGTTTTAGAGCCTCTGAATCCGGCGTTAACTGTCGTATCCTCAGCACTGTCGCCGTTAATGCGACGCTTGTGCTTGTTGTGATGCGACCTACCATTGCCCGAATTACCAGGGCTCTTGGTCATGTTATTACTGCGAGCTAGCCAGTTGTCTTCTCCCGCGCAAAAGCGGGTCATGAGTGTCGTGAGGGCGGCCATGGATTTCGGTTTTTCCTGTCCTAGGTGCCGGGCAAGCCACTCGTCACAGATGTTATGTTTGAAGGCTGCTAGGGCCTCTGCATCCGGACAGTCGACAATTTGATTTTTCTTTGTTAAGAACCGTGTCTAGAATTGTCTGGCAGATTCATCTGGCTGCTGAATTATGTGGCTCAGGTCATCGGCGTTTGGTGGTCGCACATAGGTGCCCTGGAAATTGTCGAGGAATGCGGATTCCAGGTCCTCCCAACAACCAATGGATTCTGTTGGCAAGCTGTTATGCCAATGCCGAGCTGGTCCTTTAAGCTTGAGTGGGAGGTATTTGATGGCATGCAGATCGTCACCGCGGGCCATGTGGATATGGAGATAGTCCTTGATCCATACCGCAGGGTCTGTTGTGCCATCGTATGATTCGTGTTTACGGGTTTGAAACCCTCTGGGATTTGATGATCCATTACTTCATCCGTGAAGCATAGTGGGTGTTCGGCGCCTCTATACTGGGCTATATCACGACGTAGCTCAAATGAGCTTTGTCTGCTGTGTTCGGCCCGGCCGGATTTGCTGTATCCGGAGTGACGGTTATCATCTCGAGTCATGGGGCGCCCACGCAATCCGTAGATCGATCTTGTTTGCCTTGACTTGTCCTCCAACATATCATGCAGGTCTAGCGCGTTTCCCCGTGCGTTGGTATTTTTTGAGCGGCGCCGGGGTGCGACTTGAGCGGAGGGCCGTGAGGCCTCTCTGTCACGGCCACGAGGTGGCCAATCGGCCGCGTCATGCGCTGGTGATGTAGGTTTAGGTGCTTCCTCCTCTAATCGGGGTAGCAGCCTGCGCTTTGGGTAGCTCTTGGAGGGGCGTTCGAGTTCATACTCTTCGGCTGCCAGGATTTCAGTCCATCTGTCGGCTAGCAAGTCTTGATCAGCTCTAAGATGTTGCTGTTTTTTCTTGAGGCTGCTCGCCGTGGCCATAAGCCTGCGCTTAAAGCGCTCTTGTTCAGCGGGATCTTCGGGCACGACAAATTCGTCGTCGCCGAGGCTTGCCTCGTCTTTGGAGGGAGGCATGTAATTGTCATCCTCTTCCTCTCTGTCTGCCGCCCTCTCAGGAGGGCTGGCTTCTCCATCCTCCTACACTGAATCTTGTTGGAGGGAGTTGTCTTCGGCACTGTCCGGGGTGTTATTGTCTCCGGTGCCAGTTTCATCGTTTTTGCTTTGGCGGGACTTAGAGCGGTGCCGCTGACGCCGACGCTTTGGTTGCTTCTTGGAGGGGGCATCCCCCGTTGTTCCGTCGCCATTGGCTTCTTTCACTACTAGGAAAAGGCCTACTAATGGCACACCAGTTTTGCCTACTAATGGCGCATCACTGGTGCGCCATTAGTAGCATGCCACTAGTAATTTTTACTAATGGTGCACCACTGGTGCGCCATTAGTATCTGGTGTACTAATGGCGCACCACCAAGTGCGCCATTAGTATATAACACCATGCGCCATTAGTGTGCCTCCCAGGGGCCATATTTAACCATGTGCTTTGGCACACTAATGGCGCACTGCGGATAGATGCGCCATTAGTATACTTGGCATACTAATGGCGCACTCTGTCTTGATGCGCCATTAGTATCCTTTGGCATACTAATGGCGCACTCTGTCTTGATGCGCCATTAGTATCCTTTGGCATACTAATGGCGCACCTTGTGGTGATGCGCCATTAGTATGAATATTTGGTTTTTTTTTACTTTTCTGATTTTTGCACAGGTTACAAAATATATTATTTGACAGAATATAGATAGTAGCACACAGCAACAGCAGATTCATCGAATACAATAGAAGATTAGAGTCCGAATACAATTCATCATATTAGTCACCGAATTCAAAAGACCGAACAAAGATAAAACATTACAAGTCTCGAGACCGCGAGTATCGAGTTTGTCTTCACATTACAAGTCAATATCAATCATCTAAACTACCATCACATAGAAGAGAGCTGCAGTCATCACGATGAGCATCATCGCGATCAAACCGGTCTTCATCCGGTTCCTCCAATGCTCCCTCCTCTCTCCCGCTAGATAGCAGGCGTATCTAGATTCGGCCTCTGCCCTAGTGGTGTACCCTTTGTAACTGTTACCGCTGAAATGGTGAACCTATCTCCGACACTCCTCCCAGTCATCGTAGACTCCGGGAACCTTACCCTTGTACACGACATACGACGGCATCTCTATGCACAAGCCAAACAACAGACAATACATACATAAGCAATATATAAGTATGCAACAAAAGGATCGGAAGATAAAAGCAAGACATTAATAGCACGATTCATGGTCCTACTAATAAATAGCATCGATTACATCTAAGTTGAACGACTGTCCAAACCAAAGAGACATACAATTCATTAAAGTTTAATTACAACATGAGCCAATCAATGTTTCAGAACTACACATCACTACTTTCGACTCGACTCATGGACAGGAGCGTGGATGAAGCCGCCGTCTGTCATGATGGTCATGAAATCGCGGGCGTTGTCAGCCTGCATTTGTAGCATTCCGTCTATCTCAATGTTGGACGGTTGATATCTGAGGAAGAACTACCCCGAGGTATGAAGGACATCTTGATGGATGATGTCCGCAAACTCCGACTAGATGCGAAAGAATTCTTGTCTGATGTCCGCGTCTTGGATTGCCGACAAGCTCGCGGCCCAATCTTTGAGATTATTTGGTAGCAGAAGGTGATGATGGTCCCTTACGATCGCTCGCATGTGATGGAGGGCCTAGTAGGCATCCTTCTGACCGCCAGGCGGCTGCTTGACGCAGTAGAACGTCGTATTGTGGGCGAACACGTGCTTGTCGTACTTACGAACTTCCCTGATGAAGGTGCCTCTAGATTTGGCGTAGCCAGGGAGAACATCATCAAGAACTTTCTTGATATTTGTGTAGTCTATCTTGGAGTTACGGTTCGGGTCGAAATACGTGGCCATGGAATATTTCGGGCTTAAGAGGATGAGTGTGCAATGTGTGTCACTACACAGAACACGGAATGTTAGAAAAAAAAGAACGATCGAAATCTAAGAAATCATATGTTACGGGGCGGTTAAGGGATGACTTACTCGGGAAAGTAAGCCACAAGGAAGTTATCCTTATCTGGGTTTGCCAGAATGACGTCTTCGAGGTGTGAACTCGCGACTTGGCGGTCCCCAGCGCTGCTCAAGAGCTTGGCATGCATGTAGAAGGGGTCGACGATCACGATGTCCGGGGTCTTGTCTCTAATGATCCGCATCTCCATACTCAGCGAAAACAGCCGAACGAAGGTGTAGTGCAGCGGATGAAGGTTGAACATAGCAAAGATGTCATCAAACCGCAGGGCGATCGTACCCCCGATGGCGCCATCCACAAAGCCCTTGCCCTCTGGCACCTTGGCCACGAAAACCGGGTATGCCACATAATTCTCTCTAAGACGCCGCTTCTCCAAAGAAAGAACACTGTCGTGCAGACTCCGCATAGCACCGGTTGCAGCATTGAGCATATTTGTCGGTAGCATCGCCCTACCCGCCACATGCACCCTCCTCAAGATATCCTTAGGTGAAGGTGGCCCGTCCTGAGCACGGATCATACTCGGTGCCGGCTGGCTCGCACCGGCGCCCTTTTTAGTCGGCCGTTTCAGACCCTTCTTCTTGATCTGCTGTAATGGGATCGAGTTCTGCTCACAGGCCGCCTTCTTGAGCGTGTTGGGGATGATAATATTTGGCACCTCCGCTATCTGAGGTTCGGTGAAGGCGGCAGCTGGAGGCATCTCCTGAGAACTGAACACCAGACGATGCCTGTTGCAATTGGGTTTCTCCGCCGTACCAGCTAGATCGTGGTCGTCTTGTTTAGGTTCTTGAGAAGGAGGCCCGCAGGACTCGTCAACATACCCATGTTCAGCAAAGTACTTATCGATGTTGGTAAATGTACCATCGTCGTTGTTGTCGTCCGGATCCTGTGCCATATGCATGTCCGGATCCTGTGCCATAGTGATGCCCGGCATGTCCGGTAGCGTTGCGGCGTTCTTGCCATGGCTTGGCGCCGGCATGACTGGCAGTCTTGTCTGTGGGGTGGTGTCCCCCGCCCCCAAACGAATCTGGCTCTTCGGCCAAAGCAGGGGCCAGCTTATGCAGGCGCTGAGGGTCATCTCATCTTCTTCGTCGGCCCCAGCGGGTCGAATCGGAGGTAACAGCTCATCGCAGCCTGGCAGCACCCAAACCACTTCAACCCTATACATTGTGGGTGGCATCGGATTACCTTGGAACACTGGGTTGCCCGGTTGAACGATTCTGCCCTTGGCGACATCGACCAACTCGCCGCCCACGAAGTGCAGGAGAGTGCAAGGAACGTCGGCGGCGCCCTGCGAAAACATGTAGGGCGTCAGGTATGCCCAGTCAAAGGCAAGGAGATGAAGTCCTCGGCCGAGAGACTTAGTTACCGTGATGCCGTCGAGCTCGGCTAATGACGGGGCACCGCCAACGGCGGGCGTGCAACTGACGGAGGGGCCGCTTGCTGGCGAGGTGCCGGCCGGTGTACACCCGGGTGCATTAAGCTCCAATGCCGGCATCGGAGACACCAATACCGCCGCCGCCGGAGACACCAATGGCACCGCCACCATAGACACCAATACCGCCGCCGCCGGAGACACCAATGGCGCCGCCTGCGCGTTGTGCGAGTTGCTGGCCGTGAAGCTGGGAATCGGGGGCGGCCCCTGTTGGCCACCCGCAATCCACGTCGTTATCCCATGAATCATGGTAGGCATAATGCCGGTGAGCGTCGATCCCAGTTGTTGTTGCACTTGCTCTTGGACCATCTCCGGAATCCGCGCCACTTGCGCCTTGAGTGCTTCAACCTCGCGCGACTGGCTTTCCGAGCTGGTCTTTTTCTCCTTTCGCCCACCAGCGGTATAGTATGACGACCATTTTGTGGACAAGCCTTTGCCGGCCACACGACCAGCTGACATTGGCTTACTGAGCTTATCCTTGTTTTTCATTACGTTCAATGCCCTATTCAAAGGGGTGTCGAAAGGGGAGCTCTGAGACGACCCCGCGCTACAGCTTTCTTTGTCCTGCGGAAGGAACGTGAACCATTTAGAAATATTGGGGATTAATTAGAATGCAACCATATGGAGCTAATTACGCGGGGGTGTATTCCTTACCAGAACAAGCTCAAGCTCCTTGGTCTTCGGATCCGTGGTATGCTCCTTTGTTACCGGGTCCTCCTTGTACCGGGTCCTGAGAAAGTTCCTGGTCTGCTTGTCACTGTATTTCTCGAAGCGGGGTGGTAGGCCTTGCTCGGCATGCTCCGCGTCCTCCTTGTGCCATACAGGCCCCGCCACTCTGTAACCGCCGGGACCGAGTTGGTGGACTCCTATGTTCAACTGCCGCATTTCTTTCCCCCACTTACTTGATTCGGAGGTTGCGGGGCTCTCGCACTTGATCTTGAACTCCTTGTAGTCATCTTCGCTCATCAAAGGATATTTTGCCTTGATCTTCTCATAACTATCACCTTTGTCAATCATTGCCTTCACCGTGCTTTTCCAAGTACATAGGGCCATGCTCATCGTCGTGAGGGCGGCAACGTTCACTTTATTACCCGAGAGGCGTGTGTTTGCGAACTCAGCGGGGAACTTGTATTGTTCGTGCAGCTTCATGAAGAGGAGGCTGCGCAAATTCCCTCGGTCCTTATGCCTTAGGTTCTCTGTGTTGATCGAGGCAGTGCTCCGGAGAATGCACTCGAGCTGAATCGAGTACCCCTTGACTACGTGTTTGGGCGGCGTCGGATGTCCGTCAGAGTTCACTTCAGTAAATTTCTCCCTGACGGTGCCGAGCACGTTCGGGCGCCGGTCCTACCGTTGCCTCTTCGGTTGGCTGCCATCTGTGTGTGCGCCGCCATCATCAGTGGTGGCATCCGCGGTGCCATCATCAGTGGTGTCATCCCCGACGCCACTAGGGGTTGTGTAGTCAGGATCAGTGTCTTCCGCGGCATCCTCATAGCGGTGAGGTTCTTCCTCCAACTCCTGGGACAGCTCCCAGAATTGCTTGCCGCCTGAACCGCCGGCCTCATCGTTGTGGGCCATGTTTCGCTCTAAATAGGAAAAAAGTTTGGTCAAAAAGTTGGTTATTGTCAAGGAACAAGATCATGGTCTCATCATTTAGGGTTTGTCGACACCGACCTAAAAGCTAAGCTTTTATCATTTAGGGTTTGTTGACGCCGAGGCACCCTAAAAGCCTAAGCGTACATCATTTAGGTTCTCATCGACACCGAGGCACCCTAAAAGCCAAGGTTTCATCTTTTAGGGTTTGTCGACGCCGAGGCACCCTAAATGCTAAGTTTTCATCATTTAGGGTTTATCGATGCCAAGGCACCCTAGGTTGGGCCTAATCACTTGGCACTAATCAGTTGGCTCTATTGCCACCTATGTTGGGTTTATCACCTAGGGTTTATTGATGCTGAGGAGAATTTCTAAGTCGGGCCTAATCACTTGGCTCTATTGCCACCTATGGTTTAATGCAGCAAGAATAAAGGGGCAGTTGATCCTACTTAATTAAGTACTAACATACCCTGGCCCATGCATTGGTAGCAAGTACCTCATATGTCCGATTTTTAGCAAAGTCATGCTAAAATTCACGGAAAATTTCAGCATGACCTTTGCTGAAAATAGGACATATGGAGTACCCGAATTTGCCGGAACAGAAGTTAATCAACATTCCGACAAACTCAAGGGCCTCTTGGGGTACCTGCAAAATCATCATGACATGAAGGGCCTCTCAAGGGCCTCAAGCAGCAGCGGCGTCTCCCAGGACCCCATTTTTTGCTAAATTTCTTTGAGCAACAATCAGAGCAGAAAATTCAGCATATTTCTATACAACAGCACTGTAAAGATGAAGAACCGTTCTACGGCAGCCCATTTATGTACAATAGCATCTTTGGTCATACCAATTTCTGAAACAATTCAAATCTGAACTGTATCTTTGGTCATACAAATCTTTGAAACTATACAAATCTGAAATATATATCTTTGATCATCATCCTTGCATGTCTTTCTCAATGTGATCACAAGTAATTCAGAGGCATCACAAGTAATTCAGAGCATCACAAGGCATTAGTAGTTCAGTACATGAACAAGTTTTACAAAGCACATCAATATGTTACAACAAACAAAAGTTCTGAAATTTGTTTCCCTAACTTAATTAACTGAATTTTTAGTAACCGAATAAACTGAATTTTCAAAACTGCAAGAAGCCATTTAAAAAAATCCTCTCATCTCATATGAGGAGTGTTAATCCTAAGACTAATAGTTTGTTGTGCAGTACAGCTACAGTGATGCCCTGTCCATTTGTCCCTCCCCAACTAGATACTAGAGTAGCACTGTTGATGCCCTGTTCTTGCTGAACTTTATGACAGTATATACAACAACTTATCCTAAATGTGGCTAGAACTGCTGATTTACAAATTAAAGGACACAAACTCCAGCAAGCTTCCTGAACAATACCCTGACAGAAAACATAGGACAAGCAATGAATTTCTAAAACCAGTAAGAACAAGGGGATGATTTTAGCAAGTTAAGTGCAGCTCTAGCACCCTGTGAATGAAATGTATCATGTATCAAACCATCAATTAGCTGCTGAAAAACATAAATGTACCATGTGAACATATAATACCTTCACGGGCGAACTCAATGAGTGTGAACCAATAGAGTGTGGGTCACCACAGATTGTGTAGTCAAAAACCTTCAGGACAGCGTGAAAATAGTTACAATATGCTTGCAAGTAATTTGAGGAGGGAACTACACTACACTACATACCCCAATTTGAGAAGAGCGGGAACTACAGTACACAACACTACACTACAAGGTCACTACTACTCCAATTTGGAAATAATACTCCAGGCTGCCAAAGTATAGCACAGGAGCAACGATATTAAACCTAGTAGCACTACTGAACCTAATTGAACCTAGGCAATACTCCAACTGAATGCTGGACCATGCATGTTCTCACTACTAAACCCTAAGAGAAAAACTCAGTAACAAATGGAGTAACAGATTAACAAATAACAGTACACAAGAACTAAACTTTGGTTAACTGAATGCATTCGCTACTAAGCTATCCAGATTAACAGACTACAGTGCACAAATCTCCTGTCATCATCAGTAACAAAATTCAGATTAACAGATTACTTCCATATGTCAATTTACAGTGCACAAACTTTACTGTTATCATCATCAGTAACAAAATTCAGACATTACAGGTGGAGCTGGGGGGTGAAGTAGTCATAGTAGAAGGCGTTGCAGGTGTTTATCTGCGGCCATCACGAATCCATTCGTCATTACCCAGGGAACAGAGACTGATAAATTTGTCAATTTTAGAAGAAAAGGAACGAATTACTAGCATGGCATCTCCATTCTCCATTGTCTTTCTGTCTAAACCTAGGAACATAGTCATTACTGTCTATCTGAACCTAGGAACACAGGAGAGGGAGGAAGGAGGAAGGAGGAGAGGTACCTGGGCGGGAGGACGGCGGCAGCGGCTGGAGGACGGCTTCGTCGACGAACTCGAGGGCGGGGGCACCAGATGCTCCTCTCGTTGATGGGGTTTGGTGAGGAGCAGGTGGCCAGCGTCATGGTTGGCAAGGCGGCGCTGCCTCCGAGGCTCTGCCTCCGAGGAGGTGGTTGGTGCCTTGGCGGCCGGCGGTGGCGGAGGCCTGGAGGATGGAGGGACCGAGTGGGAGAGATGGAATCGGGGGCACGGGGGCGCGGGG
>NC_041380.1:19713962-19761228 GCF_002162155.2 Triticum dicoccoides
GGGGGCGCGGGGGCGGCGGGGGTGGAGTCCGGTGAGGGTCGGGGCGGCGGCGTCGTGGGTCGGGGCAGCGCGCGGGTGGATCTAGTGGCGAGGGAGAGAGGGTCGAAGGGGATCTGGCGAGGGAGAGGGAGATAGCTAGGGGAAACTTACTAATGGCGCACCACACCTCAGTGCGCCATTAGAAATCTTTTTTTAGATAGCAATGGCACACCCCGCAGCGGTGCGCCATTAGAAATCTTTTTTTAGATAGCAATGGCGCACCCCGCAGTGGTGCGCCATTAGAAATCTTTTTTTTAGATAACAATGGCGCACCCCGCAGCGGTGCGCCATTAGAAATCTTTTTTTAGATAGCAATGGCGCACCCCGCAGCGATGCGCCATTAGAATTTTTTTATTATAGTTCAAGCACAGGTTATATTGCACCTAACCCAATGCACATCAGAACCCGCCCACTAGCCCGACTAGTCAGCACGCAGCACACACACTAGGAGCTCCTGGGTTCGATTCCGAGGCTCCGCAATATATTTTTTGCATTTTAAATGCTGTTTGATATTTATTTGTGTTTAAATATGTTCAAACTTGTTTAAATCATAATAGTAATATTCTTTTTATAAAAACAGTAATAATTTTTTAAAAAATATATTCAAATTTGTTACTTGAAAATATCATCGTCGGCGGCGGTGGAGCGGGGGAGGGTGTGGGGGGTGCCCGTTGGCGGCGGTGGAGTGGGGCAGGGTGCGGGGGGCCGGGTGCTCGTCGGCGGTGGTGGAGGGGCGATCGAGATCGAGTGTCCTCATGAATTCAAAAAGTGCCCGTGAAATTTAAAAATATTCATGATATCAAAAAGTGCCCATGAAATACAATCAAGAAATGAAGACTACGATTTAAATACAATCGATCTTAGCTAGCTATCTGTTCACAATCTTCTTGCCGTTCTTTTTCGCAAATGGAGTTCTTCTGTGGAATGGACGTCCTTTAGGTAGGGTGGTCCTGCTTCTTATTGTGGTGTGTACTGCTACTTCATCATCGTCGTCATGTTTGATCTTCGGGTCGCCGTACTTGTCGAAGTCTTGCTCATTGGCTACTCCATCCATTCCGATGATCTTCCTTTTGCCTCTCCTCACGACAACACGACTGGGCTTTGACGGGTCGGTAATGAAGAAGCATTGGTCCACTTGGGAAGCCAATACCCATGGCTCATTTTTCGCGGTGATGTTTGCGCCCGCGGTCTTGGATTTGGCTTCGGGTATAACCATGGTGGTGAAATACCGGTCTTCTTTTAGGACGCTCTTGGCCCATCTGACACGGAACATCGGGACCTTCTCTCCAGCATAGCTCAGCTCCCAGATCTCCTCGATCCTTCCGTAGTATCTGTCCTTGTCGTTACCATTGTAGGATTCCATCGTTACCCTGCAGTTCTGATAACCATCGCTCTTCATGTCCTTGTTCTTGGTGTAGAATGTGTAGCCGTTGATATCGTATGCCTCATAGGTCATCAGGTTGTGCTCGGCGCCCTGTGACAAGGCGAATATGAGTTGTTCTTCCGCGGAAGAATCCTCATGTAAAGGGTACGACAGAAGCTTCTGCTTGAACCAACGGGAGAAACATGAGTTGTGCTCTTTGATTATATCTACGTCCGTCCTCTGTTGGCCTCGGTCATTGTACGTCTTCTCAATAAAGGTTTTGTGCTCTACCACCCAAGGATCGACCACGTCTATGTGTTGTAGCGCGACTAGGTTTGCTCTTTCAAAGTCGGCGAGTCGACCCTCGAAGTCCACATGCATTTCGCGGCGACCCTCACGGTGACCCCATCCAGCGAGCCTGCCAAGGTGCCTGTTGACGGGCAGAGCAACGGGGTTCTCGATGCCTAGATAATTCATGCAGTAGGAGATGCACTCTTCGGTCAGAAAGCCCCTGGCTATACTTCCCTCTGGACGTGACATGTTGCGAACGTATCCTTTGATGACACCATTCATCCTTTCGAACGGCATCATGCTGTGCAGGAACGTCGGCCTGAGTTGGATGATATCATCCACGACATGGACCAGCAGATGCACCATAACGTCGAAGAATGCGGGCGGGAAGTACATCTCAAGCTCGCATAGTATCACCATGATCTCTTCCTGTAGCCTTCTGAGTTGCCTCACGCCAATCGACTTCCGAGAGATGACGTTGAAAAAGTTGCATAGGCCAAATAGCGTTTCACGGATGTGCGCGTCCATGATCCCACGGATTGCAACTGGAAGTATCTGCGTCATCAGCACGTGACAGTCGTGAGACTTCATCCCGCTGAACTTCTGCTTCGCTGGGTCTAGGTATCTGCTTATCTTCCCCGCGTAACCGTAAGGAAGTTTTACTCCTACGAGGCAGGTGAAAAACTACTCGATCTCCTCCTGACTTAGAGTGAAGCACGCGGGAGGGTAGTCACTTCCGGTCTTCTTGGCCTTTTTGCCTTTGCGACGAGTTTCTGTGTCCTGCTTCGCCTCATCATCATCATCATCATCATCATCATCATCATCATTAGCGTGAAGCTCCTGCCTGATGCCCATTGATTTCAAGTTTGCCCTTGCTTTCGGCCCATCTTTGGTCCTCTCTGGCATGTTGAGCAGGGTACCAAGCAGACTCTCGCACACGTTCTTCATGATATGCATGGCATCAAGGCTGTGAGGCACACGGTGGATCTTCCAGTACGGCAAGTCCCAGAAAACAGACCTCGTTTTCCATACCTTCAGCAGCGGCTCTGGCGCCTTTCGCTTCTTTCCCGGCTCTGGCGCCTTTTGCTTCTTTCCGGGCAGTGGGAAATCTTTCCAATTTTTCAACAGCTCGTCTATTTCCTTGCCGCTCCTCGTACGCGGGCATTTTCGGGGTTCGGTTTCACCATTGAACAGATCCTTGCATTTCCTCCACGGGTCATCCTCGCGAAGCCACCTTTGATGTCCCATGAACACGGTTTTCGAAGACCCGGGATCTCTATCTAGCTGGCGATACGTTGTGTCATCCATGCACCTTATGCATCCGCGAGATATCCGTAACCGAGATAGTCGTGCACCGTCGTGAGCAGTGCGGCTCTCATAGGGAAATATTCTTTCTCTGCGGCGTCCTACGTATTGGCTGGCGTTTTCCACGGCGTGTCTAGCTCCTCTTTCAGCAGCCCCAGATACAGATTGATGTCGTTCCCTGGTTGTTTCGGCCTTCAATTAGCATACTCATGTGAATGTACTTCCTCTTCATGCACAACCTTGGGGGAAGGTTGTACATCCACACAAACACAGGCCACGTGCTATGTGTGCTTCTCTGGCTGCCAAACGGATTGACTCCATCGGTGCTCGCGCCCAGCACGATGTTCCTTGGATCCTTCCCAAATTCTGGGTATTCGAAGTTCAACGCTTGCCACTGGCTCGCATCCTTAGGGTGACTCAGCATCTTGTCTTTTTTATTTATCTCCGGATCATTTCCGTCATCTTCCCGCTTCTTCTCCTCCCTATCCGCGTGCCAACGCAGGAGCTTTGCTACCTTAGGGTCCGCGAAATACCGCTGCAGACGAGGAGTGATCGGAAAGTACCACACCGATTTTCGAGGAGCTTTCTTCCTCTTCTTGTATCGAGTGATGCCGCACACCGGACATATGGTAGACTCCGCGTGCTCGTCCTGATAAATGATACAATTGTTCATGCACACATGGTATTTCACGTGCGGTAAATCCAGAGGACACACGATTTTCTTCGCCTCCTTGAAACTGGTCGGGCACTTGTTCCCCTTGGGAAGACATTCGTGCAAGAATGACATGTTCTCGTCGAAGCATGCGTCGGTCATTTTGTGTTTTACCTTCATCTCCAGAGCCATGAGCGTTACTTTTAGGCGGGTATCCTCGGGCCTGCATCCTTCAAACAATGGAGTAACCGTGTCTATCTCCAGTTGATCCAGCTTGGCTTTCTCTCGGGCGGCAGCTCCTGCGTTATCCATCTACTTGAGAAGCAGCTCTTGAATATGAGGGTCCTGCACCTAGCCTCCATCGTCGTCTGCTCCTGCATCTTCATCTTCATGATCATGCCCTTCGTCTTGATCTTCCTCATCATCATGTACGACATCTTCTACATGATGACTGTGTATAGCATCACCGTCGTGATCATGTCCTGGAGATTCTTCATCTTCTCGCCCGCCCTCGCCGTGGTGGTACTTGTCTTGTTGCCCTTCCTCATTTCTTGCCCAGCCCCCATGGACGACTTAATAGTCATCTTCATCACCTTGCCACTGATAGCCATCCATGAAACCACGCAAGAGCAGGTGGTCCCGCACCTGCCCGGAATCCGGGTCCGCAATAAGGCTCTTCAGCTTGCATCTTCGACACGGATATCTTATCTCCCTCTCGTTCTTTTGAAGCATCTCGGCCTTTGCGGAGCTCAAAAACCTATTCACGATGCCTTCGGTCATCGTGCGGACCATGGTCGCCTGCGGGCTAGAGCAAAACGATATTTTAGAACCAACAAAAAATTTGGCATGACCTTCCCTAAAAATAGGACCAAAAAGAATGCATAGTGCCAAAATTCTCACCGAAACGGAAATGAATAAACATTCTGGCAAAATATTCGCAACTATCACATTTCAAATACCGGTACCTGCAAACACAAACATATATGCAACACCACAAACATACATAGATCTAGCTAGGCCACAAAAACTGCATGTGCACGTTGTTGGAGCGAGCTAGGGAGAAAAAAAGTAGATCTACATCATGAAGATAGCTTTCCCCTTACTTACCTATCAAAAAAAGGTAATTTCACCACTTAATTTTGATGAATCTATGGTGGAAATGAGGTGAGGAGGAGGAGGCAGCCGAAAGCTTGGAGAAGGAGGTGGAGGGAATGAAGTGGGGAAAGTGAGTGGGTAGGTGTGGGGCTGTCCAAAATATCTTGTTGGGGTCCCAGGTTACTAATGGCGCACCACCTGCACATGCGCCATTAGTAACCCTGATTACTAATGGCGCACCTGCAGGTGGTGCCCCATTAGTAGTTTTGCAGAAAAGTAAATATATGTATACTAATGGCGCACTTTTACAGGGTGCGCCATTAGTAGTTTAAACTAGTAATGGCGCACCGTGAGGCGGTGAGCCATTAGTAGTTTTGCAAAAAAAAGAATAAAAAAATTTCAGTATTGGCGCACTCCATGTCTGGTGCGCCATTACTAGTTAGAACTAGTAATGGCGCACCATACATAGGATGCGCCATTAGTATGTATGTAAATATAATAATAAAAATTATCACTAGTGGCGCACCTGTTTTCTGGTGCGCCATTAGTGTCTTCCACACTAATGGCGCATCGCCAACTAGTGCGCCATTAGTATATAGTAGTGGCACACTACTTCCCTGGTGCGCCATTAGTGTCGATCCTATCTATAGCCCTTTTCCTAGTAGTGTTTGGGTGTATCCACCATGTATATGTCATATGAGGAGGTGGCCTTCTAGTGCCCTATAGGCGCTGGTTCCTGTTTGTCTCCCACATCGTCGTCCATACCGTCGATGTCTTCGGAGTCAAAGTCTAGCATGTCGGTTAAATCATCGACAGTGGCTAGGAAGTGGGTGGTGGGTGGGCATCGAATATCTTCGTCGTCCGCATCCCAATCCTGTTGGCCATAATCCGGCCAGGACTCTCCTGACAAGGAGAGAGACCTTAGTGAATTCAGAATATCGCCGAAGGGTGAGTGCTAAAAGATATCCGCGGTGGTGAATCCCATGATTAGCAACGGTGCGGGGGGCTCGGAGTCCGGAGAGGAGTCTGGCACCTTGGAGTCACGGGCTTCACAGAGGGTAAGGCTGGTGTTCGGCTCGATCGCCGTAGAGATTGCAGCCCCCGAGGCGGTGTCCAGCCACCCGTCCTCGATCGGTGCAGTCGGCTCCAAGCTAAGGGTCGGAGCGGACATGGGTGCGGCCTCCAAGGCACTGTCCGGCGGCAGAGCTAGATCATGCCCTTCGCGACAGTGCGGCGCGCCCGACTGTGGCTCGAATCCTTCGAAGATCAAGTCTCCGCGGATATCAGCCGTGTAATTCAAGTTTCCAAATCTGACCTGATGGCCAGGGGCATAGCTTTCAATCTGCTCCAGATGGCCAAGCGAATTGGCCCGCAGTGCAAAGCCGCCGAATACGAAGATCTGTCTAGGGAGAAAAGTCTCACCCTGGACCGCATCGCTGTTGATGATTGGAGGAGCCATCGGGCCTAAAAGCGACGACACAGAGGAACTCTCAATGAAAGCACCAATGTCGGTGTCAAAACCGGTGGATCTCGGGTAGGGGGTCCCGAACTGTGCATCTAGGCGGATGGTAGCAGGAGACAAGGGACACGATGTTTTTACCCAGGTTCGGGCCCTCCCGATGGAGGTAAAACCCTACTCCTGCTTGATTAATATTGATGATATGGGTAGTACAAGAGTAGACCCACCACGAGATCAGAGAGGCTAAACCCTAGAAGCTAGCCTATGGTATGATTGTTGTTCGTCCTACGGACTAAAACCCTCCAGTTTATATAGACACCGGAGAGGGTTAGGGTTACACAGAGTCGGTTACAACGGAAGGAGATCTACATATCTGCATCGCAAAGCTTGCCTTCCACGCCAAGGAAAATCCCATCCAGACACGGGTCGAAGTCTTCAATCTTGTATCTTCATAGTCCAGGAGTCCGGCCAACGGTTATAGTCCGGCTATCCGGACACCCCCTAATCCAGGACTCCCTCAGTGACCATGGAGAACCATCACTATCTCATCTGGAAGATTAACTCCCACTCGATTCAAGTGATTGTAGTACTCAGACAATCTGAGCACATGCTCAATGATTGAGCTTTTCTCCCTTAGTTTGCAGGCTAAGAAACTTGTCGGAGGTCTTACACCTCTTGACGTGGGCACGAGCCTGAAATCCCAATTTCAGCTCTTGGAACATCTCATATGTTATGCAACGTTTCAAAAATGTCTTCGGTGCCCCAATTCTAAACCGTTTTACATTACGCACTGAACTATCACGTAGTCATCAAAACGTGTATGTCAGATGTTCGCAACATCCACAAACGATGGATTAAGGACATAAGCCTTCTGTGCAGCAATGAGGACAATCCTCAGAATACGGACCCAGTCTGCATAATTGCTACTATCAACTTTCAACTAATTTTTCTCTAGAAACGTATCTTAAACAGTAGAACTAAAGCGTAAGCTACAACATAATTTGCAAAGATCTTTTGACTACATTCATGATAATTAAGTTCATCTGATTATTCAATGAACTCCCACTCAGATAGACATCCCTCTAGTCATCTAAGTGATACATGATCCGAGTCGACTAGGACGTGTCCGATCATCATGTGAGACGGACTAGTCATCATCGGTGAACATATTCATGTTGATCGTATCTTCTATACGCTTATGTCCGACCTTTTGGTCTTCTGTGTTCCGAGGCCATGTCTGTACATGCTAGGCTCGTCAAGTCAACCTAAGTGTATTGCGTGTGTAAATCTAGTTTACTCCCGTTGTATTCGAACGTTAGAATCTATCACACCCGATCATCACATGGTGCTTCGAAACAACGAACCTTCACAATGGTGCACAGTTAGGGGGAACACTTTCTTGAAATTTTAGCGAGGGATCATCTTATTTATGCTACCGTCGTTCTAAGAAAATAAGATGTAAAACATGATAAACATCACATGCAATCAAATAGTGACATGATATGGCTCATATCATTTTGCTCCTTTTGATCTCCATCTTCGGGGCGCCATGATCATCATCGTCACCGGCATGACACCATGATCTCCATCATCGTGTCTTCATGAAGTTGTCTCGTCAACTATTACTTCTACTACTACGACTAACGGTTCGCAATAAAGTAAAGTAATTACATGACGTTTATGTTGACACGTAGGTCATAAATAAATTAAGACAACTCCTATGGCTCCTACCGGTTGTCATACTCATCGACATGCAAGTCGTGATTCCTATTACAAGAACATGATCAGTCTCATACATCACATTCTTTTGGCCACATCACATCACATAGCATACCCTGCAAAAACAAGTTAGACGTCCTCTAATTGTTGTTGCATGTTTTTATGTGGCTGTTATGGGTTTCTAGCAAGAACGTTTCTTACCTACGCAAAAGCCACAACGTGATATGCCAATTACTATTTACCCTTCACAAGGACCCTTTTCATCGAATCCGATCCGAATAAAGTGGGAGAGACAGACACCCGCTAGCCACCTTATGCAACTAGTGCATGTCAGTCGGTGGAACCTGTCTCACTTAAGTGTATGTGTAAGGTCGGTCCGAGCCGCTTCATACCACTATGCCGCCGAATCAAGATAAGACTAGTAACGGAAAGTAAATTGACAATATCGATGCCCACAACAAACTTGTGTTCTACTCGTGCATGGAAACTACGCATAGACCTAGCTCATGATGCCACTGTTGGGGATCGTAGCAGAAATTTAAAATTTTCTACGCATCACCAAGATCAATCTATGGAGTAATCTAGCAACGAGGGGAAGGGGAGTGCATGTACATACCCTTGTAGATCGCTAAGCGGAAGCGTTGCAAGAACGCGGATGAAGGAGTCATACTCGTAGCGATTTAGATCGCAGTTGGTTCCGATCTAAGCGCCGAACCACGGCGCCTCCGCGTTCAACACATATGCAGCCCGGTGACGTCTCCCATGCCTTGATCCAGCAAGGTGAGAAGGAGAGGTTGGGGAAGACTCCGTCCAACAGCAGCACGACGGCGTGGTGGTGGTGGAGGAGCGCAGAACTCCAGCAGGGCTTCGCCAAGCACTACGAGAGACGAGGAGGGAGGGAGGTAGGGCTGCGCCAAGAGGGAGATCAAATCATGTGTTGGGCAGCCCCCATACCTCAAGCATATATAGGGGGAGGGGAGGGGCTGCGCCTCCACCTAGGGTTCCCTCCCTAGGGGTGGCGGCAGCCCCCAGATCCCATTTGGGAGGCGGCCAAGGGGGGAGAGAGGGGGCGCACCTAGGGTGGGCCTTAGGGCCCATCTGCGCCTAGGGTTTTCCCCCTCTCCTCTTAAGGGTGCATTGGGCCTTGGTGGGGGGCGGACCAGCCCACCTAGGGCTGATCCCCTCCCACACTTGGCCCACGCAGCCTTCTGGGGTTGGTGGCCCCACCTGGAGGACCCCCGGACCCTCCCGGTGGTCCCGGTACGTTACCGATAGTACCTAAAACTTTTCTAGTGAACAAAACGGGACTTCCCATATATAAATCTTTACCTCCGGACCATTCCGGAACTCCTCGTGGCGTCCGGGATCTCATCCGGGACTCCGAACAACATTCGGTAACCGCGTACATACTTTCCTTATAGCCCTAGCGTCATCGAACCTTAAGTGTGTAGACCCTACGGGTTCGGGAACCATGTAGACATGACCGAGACAACTCTCCGGCCAATAACCAACAGCGGGATCTGGATACCCATGTTGGCTCCCACATGTTCCACGATGATCTCATCGGATGAACCACGATGTCAAGGATTCAATCAATCCCGTATACAATTCCCTTTGTCTACCGGTATAGTACTTGCCAGAGATTCGATCATCGGTATCCCGATACCTTGTTCAATCTCGTTACCGGCAAGTCTCTTTACTCGTTCCGTAACACATCATCCCGTGATCAACTCCTTGATCACATTGTGCACATTATGATGATGCCCTACCGAGTGGGCCCATAGATACCTCTCTGTCACACGGAGTGACAAATCCCAGTCTTGATTCGTGCCAACCCAACAGACACTTTCGGAGATACCCGTAGTGCACCTTTATAGCCAACCAGTTACGTTGTGACGTTTGGTACACACAAAGCATTCCTACGGTATCCGGGAGTTGCACAATCTCATGGTCTAAGTAAATGATACTTGACATTTAGAAAATCTTTAGCATACAAACTACATGATCTTGTGCTAGGCTTAGGATTGGGTCTTGTCCATCACATCGTTCTCCTAATGATGTGATCCTGTTATCAATGACATCCAATGTCCATGGTCAGGAAACCGTAACCATCTATTGATCAACGAGCTAGTCAACTAGAGGCTTACTAGGGACATGGTGTTGTCTATGTATCCACACATGTATCTGAGTTTCCCATCAATACAATTCTAGCATGGATAATAAATGTTTATCATGAACAAGGAAATATAATAATAACTAATTTATTATTGCCTCTAGGGCATATTTCCAACAGTACGTACACGTTCGCGACCAGAATGACAACACCACGTACGCTTCGGCCAGGTGGGTCCCGACTGTCAGGCACTTCCTTGCGTGCGAAGATGTAGCTGGTGGGTCCCAGCAGTCAGGGGCAAACGTTTTTTTCGTGAAATACGGTGGCCCGTCCGGTGGGTCCCCGCTGTCAGGTGGAGGAATAATTATTTTGCACGTAATAAGGAGGCACTTCCTTGTAGCGGCCGTGGACCCAGCTATCAGCCTCTCCACGTACAGTCCACGTCCGATGGAAGCCGTTCCTTGACCATGTTTTCCACGCCGCGCCGAGAGCACCAGGGCGGTGGACGACGGCGAGGCCTAGGAAGGGGACGACGCGGAGCTGGGGAAGACGCGACAGTGGATGCCCACGCGTAGAGGAGTACGAGGGTTCACTGGTTCGCTGCAGTGTGAGGTTGTCATCGCCACAGAATAACAGGGGGTGTGGGTGAGTAGAGGGATGGCCTGGCCAGCGGTGGGAGTAGTACGAGGCACGACCGACGCTGGTTTGGGCGGCTGGAGAAAGAAGACCAGAGGTTGAAGAAGCAATATGGCCGTTGGATGGATATCATACGGTCACTGGAGCTAGAATCGTGCATATTGACTAAGTTGACAAAGCCCTCCATCCCCGTCAACTTAGTAGGCCCACAAGTCAGCCTCCCACCAAGGTGGGTCCCAGCTAGCAGGGGGTATTCATTTTTTTGTGCTTAATAAGGAGGCACTTTCGGTGGGTCCGAGCTGACAGCAGGGGGAACATTTTTTTCGCGAAATACGGTGGCCCATTGGGTGGGTCCCAGCTGTCAGGGGCAAATGTTTTTTCGCGATATACTGGTGGGCGTCCGGTGGGTCCCTGCTGTCAGGTGGAGGAATAATTATTTTCTGCGTAATAAGGAGGCACTTCCTTGCGGCTGCCGTGGACCAAGCTGTCAGCCTCTCCATGTACAGTATTCTTCCGATGGAATTCGGTCGTTGACCACATTGACCACGCCGCGCCGACAGCACCACGGCGGTGGACGACGGCGAGGCCTAGGAAGGGGATGACGCGGAGCCGGGGAAGACGCGGCAGTGGATGCCCATGCGGAGAGGAGTACGAGGGTTCACTGGTTCGGCTGCGCTGCCGTCGCCGCAAAATAACAGGTGGTGTGGGTGAGTGGGTGGAGGGATGTCCTGGCCAGCAGTGGGAGTACTATGGGGCGGTGAGCCCTCTGCGGCAGCATAGTTGGCCACGGGAGGCAGGAGCAGGCGGCGCGACCGGCACTGCTTTGGGCAGCTGGAGCAAGAAGACCAGAGGTTGAAGAAGCACTACGGCCGTTGGATGGACATCGTACGGTCAGTCGAGCTAGAATCATGCATATTGAGTAAGTTGACAAAGCCCTTCGTCCCCGTCAACTTAGTAGGCCCACTATACTGGGTCCCAACTAGCAGGGGGAGTATTCATTTTTTTGTGCGTAATAAGGAGGCACTTCCTTGCGTGCGAAGATATAGCTAGTGGGTCCGAGCTGTCAGCGGCGGTAACGTTTTTTTCGCGAAATATAGAGGCCCTTTCGGTGGGTCCCAGATGTCAGGTGGAGGAATCATTATTTTGCGCGTAATAAGGAGGTATTTCCTTGCATGCGGCCGTGGACCCAGCTGTCAGCCTCTCCACGTACAGTCCACTTCAGATGCATGTCGGTCGTTGACCACGCTGACCACGCCACGCCGAGAGCACCAGGGCGGTGGACGACGGCGAGGCCTAGGAAGGGAACGACACAGAGGCAGGGAAGACTCGACCATTGTTTTTGTTTCCCACACGGAGGGGAGTACGACTGTACGAGGGTTTACTGGTTCGTCTGCCGTCGCCGGAGAATAACAGCGGGTGTGGGTGAGTAGAGGGATGGCTAGGCCAGCGATGGGAGTACGGTGGGGCGGTGAGGCCTGCGCGGCAGCACAGCCGGCTGATAATCCCCAAGTGCAAGGAATCATCGTAGCACTTTCCAAAGGTGGAAGTGATAAGTATGGAGTGTCGAACCCACAAGGAGCTAAAGGTAAGATCAATATTCTCTCAAGCCCTATCTGCCACTTTATACGACTCTACGTACACCGAACGTTTGCTTCCAACTAGCAACGGGAAATTAAACTATGTTGTGGGTATGAAGAGGATAACTTTGTATGGTATCGGAGAGCTAAAACATAAAAGTAGGTGTTGTTATCATAAAGTTAGAATATATTACTAAATAATATAAATAGCGAGTGTGGAATAATGGTGGATCGGTGTGCAGAATTGTCATAGGCAATTGTTAACAAGACCGATAGTCATCATTGCAATTTCATATGAGGGAGAGGCATAAGCTAACATACTTTCTCTACTTGGATCATATGCACTTATGATTGGAACTCTAGCAAACATCCGCAACTACTAAAGATCATTAAGGTAAAACCCAACCATCTTACCTACTAATAAACCAGCTGGCGCTTCTGCTCGTACGTCGTCGGCGTTTTTGCAAAAAAGCCCCTAGCTTTTTCTAAAATCAACCCGCAATCCTATTGTTCAAGTTAACCCGAACCGGTACGGGCAAAACAGAAAAAAAAGAACAACTGAACGACCCACGACCTTGCCTCCCATCCATCCGCAGCGCGCCACCACCGCCGGGCCCCGTCCATCTGCTGCCCCGCCCTTCCGCGGCGCGCCGCCCCCACCGGCCCTCGCCGCCGCGCCCAAATTCCCTCCAGAGGAGAAGGGAAAGGAACGAATTTCTTCCGAAGAGAAGGGAAAGGAACGAATTTCCTCCGTAATGAAGACGGAGCAAAGGAAAGGAAAACGGAATGAGAAGAAATTCCAAGTGGGAAAGGAGCGAAGAAAATGGAACGGAACGAACCCAACCCATTGATTTCCCTAAGATAGAGCGGTCGTGGTCGCCGTGGCGCTCGTGAGATAGCAATTTCGCAGCAGAGGAAGAGAGGGGGCATCGGCCAGGCGTTGCGGTCGGGGACGAGGACGAGTCCAGCAGCTACAAGGAGATGATCATGTCACTCCTGGCCAGCACGGGGCTATTCAACATCAGTGACTTCGTGCTGGCGCGGTCGTGGCTGGGCCAAGATGCGCCAGGTGCACCGCCAATTCGACGGGCTCATGACGAAGCTGCTAGTGGAGCACGCGGCAATGGCCGAGGAACGCGCCCGGGAGGAGGGCCGGCTGGACTTCGTGGACAGGCTCCGATTGGTAGCCTGGAGCAGGCCGCGGCGAGGCGGTCAACGCGAGCCGCGAGCAGAGGATGAAGCCAGGATGAGCGGCGCGGGATCAGCAGAACCTCTGGGGGCATGCCGTAGCCCGTAGGTCGCGGAGGCTGTGCGTGGGGCCGTCCGAATCGGATCGGAGGCGGGGCTGCTGGCCGGATACAGAGCGGGCCGACGACTGGGGCGTGACGGCCAGATCAGACCGACAGCAGAGGAGCTTCCATGGCGCCATCCATGGCGTCTCTGGGTTCCTCGCCAATAAGGGGTGCTGCCCTGGCTCTGGCCAGCCACCACGGCCATGCGCACTCCAGGAGAGTGGAGTGCATCGACGGCGCAACATGTGTAGAAGAGGAGGAGCAGCAGCATTGGGTGATAGTGTGGCTCAAGAAGAGGAGGACCAGCGTTGGGTGAGAAAGAGGAGTGGCGATGTGGAATTGTGGATAAGAGAGACATGTGGATGGATGAGAAGGAAGAGTGGCGCTGGGCGGTCGGTGCATTTCTTTAATGAAATGAAAGGAAATTGGTTTTGTACCGGCTAGAAGCTACTGGATGCATGCGTGCTAGCATCAATTACAAAAATTTTATTTTCCAAAAGAGCACCGATTATTACTCACTTTTGTTGTTTGTTGTTACATTATATATACGCCCTTCTTTTAAAATAATTGTCCTAATTTTAAAAGTGAGTATAATAATTAAAAGTGAGTGAAATATTAGAAAGAAATATTTTTTAATGGACAAGATATTTGAAGCTCACCCGTGCTTGCTGTCCATGAAGATGTTCCTCAAATCTGGATGTCATGGGTGAGATAGGGAGGAGAGACGGAGAGATGACCAATAGAGAGAGTGTGGCAGCGGTGCATCTTGCTCGCATCCTTTTTCGTCCAGCATCGCAACTGGGAGGGCCGGGCCGGGTTTCTGGCCGGGCCTGCCAAAGTTCGAGCCCGGCCCGGCCCGGCCGTCGGGCCTAAAAATCAGGCCCGAGCCCAGCCCATCTCACTAAAAGCCCGTCGGGCCTCGGGCCGCGGGCCGGGCTTCTTCCTTAAATGGCAATTTTGATGGGCCCGGACCCGGCCCGGCCTGGCTGTCGGGCTCAAAATCTAGGCCCGAGCCCGGCCCGTGGTCAAGGTCGGGTCGGGCCGGGCTGCCCATGGCCAGGGCTAGGGATGAGCACTACCCTCCATTGTACCATCTATCTCGCGGTTACCCTAATCCCGATACCCATCGAGGCCCGATGATAATGTCCAGGGAAGTGCTCATGTTGGCGTTGAGGATGTGCTCCTACTGCTAGCGGCAACGTGTCAACAAAGAGCAGCAAGCATTGTAAATACTTTACTTTCAGCCATCACTTTTTTGAAGTGGGAAAGCATAAATATGAATTAATGTTAATAGGGATTGTGAGGTATAGGAATTAATTTATGATCTATTTGACAGTGTTACAAGTATACGAATGATGCACAATTACTTTCGCATCGAAGGGGTAGCCGATGATCTACCGGATAACGTTTAGATTTTTGCAATTATTTTTACACAGGGTTGTTAAATAACAACTTATTACACATAATTCAACTTCTTTATAAAGAGTTGAAGAAGTAGGTTTTATTTGTAGACAAAAAGATCACAAGCTTTTGGACTACAATAAGATCTTCATAAAGTGGATCCTTATGACTCTTACAACCAATTTAACTGGAAAATCTCATTATTCAATCGTGACTGGTAAACTCTCGAATACCACATGGACACTTAGATTTATTTTATACCCGTTGCAACGCACGGGCATTTTTGCTAGTAGCATTAAAGCATCAAGTCCTCTTTATTCCCATACGCAACAATCCCTCTTACTCGAGTTTGTGTTTTAGTCACTCACCAACCCACTATAAGCGAATCATGAACGTATTGAAACACCCTACAGCGGGAACCCCTCACGCTTGCGCGACACGGAGGGCACCATAGGACAGCACCAAAATAAAACATACAACTCATACCAATCTAGATCATCAATCAACCCAAAGACAAAAGATATCTACTCAAAACATCATAGGATGGCAACACATCATTGGATCATAATATGGGGCATAAAGCACCATGTTCAAGTAGGGATTACAGCAGGGTGCGAGAGAGTGGACCACGTAAAAGAGATGAGGATGGTGATGATGATGGTGATGTTGATGAAGACGATCACCGTGGCGATAATTCCCCTCAGGATGGCACTCCGGCGCCACCGGAAGAGAGGAGGAGAGGTTCTTCCCCTTGTGCCTCCTCCTCCATGGCCTCCACCTTCTGGTCCTTGGCCTTCATGGTGATGATGGCCCTCCGAGATACTCCTCCATGGCCACCGGTGATGATGGCCCCCTCCGGCAGGGTGCTGGAGAGGACCCCGATTGGTTTTTGGTGGCTATAGAGGCTTGCGGCGGTGGAACTTCTGATCTAATCTTCGGTCTGGAAGTTTTAGGCTACGAGAGTATATATGGGTGCAGGAAGTACGTCGGTGGACCTCCGGGTTGTCCACGAGGTAGGGGAGCACGCCCTAGGGGGGTGGGCGCCCCCCCCCCCCACCCTCATGGGCAGCCCGGGACTCCCCTGGTGAACTTCCGGTACTCCGTGGGCTTCTTCTGGTCCAAAAATAAGTTCCGTGGAGTTTCAGGTCTTTTGGACTCCGTTTGATATTCCTTTTCTTCAAAACACTGAAATAGGCAAAAAAAACAGCAAATCTGGGCTGGGCCTCCGGTTAATAGGTTAGTCCCAAAAGTAATATAAAAGTGGATAATAAAGCCCAATATTGCCTGAAACAGTAGATTATATAGCATGGAGCAATCAAAAATTATAGATACGTTGGAGACGTATCACCGGCCGCGGGGAGGAGGGAGCAGGCAGTCCCGCCGGCGCTTGTTTGAGCGGCTGGAGCAGGAAGAGCAGAGATTGAAGAAGCACGACGACTGTTGGATGCACATCGAACAGTATACAGGCCATCTGTGGAAAGCCTCAAATCTGTGGAAAACAACATACAGCCCATCTGCCATTATTTCAAATAATTTATAGCCCATTTGCTAATTCTTACGGGTTTTTTGGAGCCCATATTCTTTATGTTAGCATTACAGCCCATATTGTGGCCATGGTTAAAAAATCATACGAAATTTTGCATATGTCGGTGCGGTCTGAACTGTTTTTAATCCCGAAATTTCGAGTCACATTCAGACTGATTTTAAAAATAAATGTATATCAATATAAAATCCAATAAATTGTCCACGCATAAAAATCAATGCATTTTAAAATCTCGAAATGAAAAAAATATATTTGAAAATAATTGCCGGTTTGATGTGTTTTAAAAATGTACATCCCATTTCTCATTAGTGATAGGCCATTTTCTCGGCCAGCCGAATGAAGCTCTCCTCGTCTTGAAAGATTTGCAGCCCAACAGGCCTGATAAAGCGACTTACTTGACAAATCACAAAAAAACTGGGCTAGCCATTTTTAGAAAGAAAAAAACTACTGGGCTGGTCTGTGGTAAACATAAAAGAAAAGGCTGTCTAGGCAGGCCAGAGTGTCCCGCGCAGCCCAGTTGACACCTTGCTTCCGTCTCAAAAACAAATTAGATAAATGCCACTCCAATTATGGCGATTCATAAAAATGCCACTGCAATTTCCAAACTTTGAAAAATGCCACTGCAATTGTTGCAAACTTTGAAAAACGCCACTGCAGTTTGCAAACTTTGAAAAACGCCACTCCAGACTTCGAAAAATGCCACTAGAAATGGCATGAAATGGCATTTTTCAAAGTTTGGAAATTGCAGTGGCATTTCTCGGATACACCAGATTTGGAGTGGCATTTATCAAATTAACCCAAAACAAAAATAACTAGGCGAGCTGCTGGGTCCCTGGTGTCAGCCGCTCGTTGTGCAATTCTCTCGTTTATTGACTACGTTGACAATGGCATGAAACCCAGATGTCAGAAATCCACTAGGAGGAGCCATTTTTTTATTGGCTTGAAATAAGGAGGCACTTGCTTGCGTACTGCCATGACCTTGGCGGGTCCCTGCTATCATCCTCTCCATGTACAATCATCTCCTGATTGTGTACGCGTCAACTTGCTAGGCCCACAAGTCAGCCTCTAAACCATGGAGGACAAATACAACCCATTTAAAAAAATAACAGCCCATTCCATACGTCCAACCGAAAGTTCAACATTCAGAGCAAAGTAACAGGTCTGATCCACATATAGAGTACTGAACTTCCACGTTGACAACCATCATAGCCAAGTTAACTATCTACTCCCACTAACACTCTAGTAGCGTACAAGTACTAACTTACTCTTAGCTAACTAGGCGATGCCGGCCGCCATCTGCTGTACATGCTAAACGTCGGCACCGGCGGCCTCCGCCTCGCCTCGGGCTTGCCAGAGGTGCAATAGGACGCGTTGCTCGCGCGCGTTGGCCCTTTCCATGCCGGCGTGGTCCACCGAAGCTTTGGCTTCCAAGCGGAAACCCACTTGACGAGCTGGTAGTAAAAATCGGCGTCACGAATGCGTGCGTGCCCTACAACCTCCAGGGCTATTTGCCAGGCGCCGGCCTCCACGTAGTCGGCCCAGTTGCGGGCGCTCTGCTCGCGACTCAGAGCGTGGGAGCGCTGCTGCTCCATGTCCCGCTGGCGGTGCAAATCGGCGATACATTGCTCCTCCGCCAGGCGGTCGTGCTCCAACAACTCCTGCTCCTCCTCGTCGCTGTCGCGGTCCAACAACTCCTCGATCTCCGCATTGCCATCTAAAGACAGATAGAATGCCTCCTCCCGCCATCTGCATTCCGGTGAAAACCCGAACACTAGTTCCGGCGGTGACCGCCTCCGACGTCACCTACCGTTGACGGGCGTGGGCATGGCGGACGTGGTGAGCGACGTCGGGCCGGTGGGGGCTTATGAGGATATGGCGAGTTGGGTCACGGTGGCACCGGAGAAGGCCGGGAAACAGTACTTATAGGCGGAAGGTAGCGTGACTGTCGGGGGTTGGGTGCGACATATGCCAAAGGATGGCTTATCATGGTGGGAGCGAGTAGAACGTCGCCGGTGCCTGGAAGTGGGATGAGGCGTAGACATGTCCGCTGGCGAATCTTACCTAGCTTCAGGGCTCTCCGTGGAGATAACACCCCTACTGCTGCTCTGCGGGGTCTCCGCATGGTCACTATGGCAAAGTGAATACAAGGTCTCCTCGAGCTATTTCCTGGAGGTAGGAGAAGGCAAGGCTAGCTCTCTCCTTCCTATATGATCTGGTCTAATGCTACTAGATTCGAACCCTTTGCATGGGTGCCCCGGGGGGTTTATATAGGCCTACCCCCCAGGGGTACAATGGTAATCCGGTTGGGCGCAGGGCCCAGCCGTCAGTCTCCTAGGCCGCCGTCTTCTCCGCTGACTGCCAGGGCCCGCCGTCTGGTGGCCCCCGCCGACTGGTCCGGTATGGAGCTGACAAGCTGTGTCCGCCGCGGGCGGGTCTTGCCGGCTGCTGATTACTATAGCCGTGCCTCTAATGACACAGGCTTGGTCATGCGGTCGTGGCTACAGCTCCACCGCCTAGCGGGCGATTACTGTAGCCACTCCTCGTCTCGTCTGGTTAAAGGCGCGTGGGACCCATGGGAGGGACGAGCCAACTCCTGGAGGCCGACTCCCATCGGGTCCGACTGGTGGCGCTCTCGCCGTCTTCTGGATACTCGCTGACCGGTGGGACCTGTCATCCCAGGGCCGTACAGACAGGCCGTCGTGGTCGTAGGACTCTGCCTATGGTGCTGATGTCAGGGCCCGCATGGCAACAGTGCCGTGCCGGACGGAGATCTCTGCGGGTACGGCGCACTGTGGCCATACCTGCCCCTGGAAAGAGGAGGGAGTGGGCTTTACTGTAGCCACTCCCTGTCTTGTCCCTCTTGATGAGGGTTAGGGTATTCGTTGGTGCCGTGGGCCGGCTCCTGGCGGACGGCTTCTTTGGAAGCCGCCAGACAAGAGTCGGCGTGTCTTGAACTCGCCCCCAGGACTCGGCTGCGAGGGGGAGTCAGCCGTGTTTCCCGCCAGCTTCTAGAAGACGGCTCTTTGTCGTGGCATCTTTGAGGGGCGCAGCCTGCCCCGATGTCTTGAAAGGTTCTGGGCTTAGGGTTAGTCTACCCGTGGCCCATTACTCCGACAGTAGTCCCCGAAGCTGGTGAGGCGCCATGGACGATCAGTCGAGGAGCCTCAGCAGTTTCTCTCTCCGGGAGCCCGAGACTCGGATCTTGTAGTCGGACTCACCCAACTCTGACTCATCCAATATTTCGAACGCCCCGGCGGGAACCAAGTAGTGTGGTGGCTAAGCTTCCACGCCCCCGCCCGATTCGGGCCTGTCATGTGGCAGGGCACGGCCAGGCCAGTCTGACTGCCCACGCGCGTGACGGGATAGGTCTACGGGCGGGGCCCGCCACTACCGTGCCTCGGCGCGCGAGCGGATTCACTGCGGCCATGGCGGACGTTTGGGCTTCATACGGAGTTACTGCGCGCAGTAACTCCGTGCGATAAACGTGGGGGTGTGGGGTCGTGGCGCAGTAAATCCCAAACCACCCCCTCGGCTTCGCAGCCCATGAGGCTATAAGTAGGGGAGGAGGGGGGACCAGCAGAGCAAGTGCGCCCCTCCTCCACGCTACTCTTCGCTCCTCTTCTTCTTCCTCGCACCACCGCGCCCGGAGCCTCATCGAGCGCTGTGACGACCACAAACGATGAGTTCTTCCTCCATTGCCGCACCCCCTTCGGTGCATTCCGGCACCTGGGATGGCTCGGAGGTTCATGACGACCACATCGATTTCCTCCGCAAAACGCGTCGGCTCCCCGGCAAAGATTATGTGCGGGTACGTCTCGCGCCAAAGGGGGAGATCTCGCCGGTGCCGCGAAGACTTCCTCGGAGTCCTCCCCACCATCGAGCTTTGGGGGGAGTTCTTCCACTGCAAGCTCGGCACTCAGGCCGCAGGCGTGCCGTCTCAGTGCGGCGCGTTCATCGCCGTGCGGAGGTCAGGCGCCGACAATCCCTTCCCCGCCATCAAGCTGATAAAGTCAGTGAAGATGTGGCAGTGATCGTACTTCTACGTGAAGAGCATCTTCGCGGAGGGCGATTGGGTCAATCTGCCGGCTTTCGTAGCCGGGCCGCCGTCTGGGAGGCTGCCCAACTGGTCATACCGGGCCAAGTCGCTGACGCCTGCAGGAGCCGGCGCCATCAGGCGACTCCGAGTGCTAACGTAGACGGAGGGCCTGACCGGCCCGGATCTGCTGGCCGCCTTGATGGCGCACCGAGTCCTCCCGCTCCAAGGTCGGCCCCATATGATATGCCAAATGAGCGGGCGCCGAGACCCGAGCGGGTGTGCACCAAGGACATGCCTCACGCGGAGGTGGCCTATATGGTGAACTACCTCTCAGACAGCAAGCTCCTGGAGGATTGGCAGTTCGGCAAGGATCCGTAATCTCGCGCCAACCCCCCACCTATAGTAAGTTGCCTCTTTCCTTCTTTCTTTAAATTGTCTTCTTTCTTGCCGAGTTTGTCTTGTCCGACCTGACTAGTCGGCCTTGGTCAGAATCCCCTCCACCATCCATCAGCCGGCACCGCAAGGCCGGCCCGCGAGTTCCTCGCCGACTGGGCGGAAAGCGACACCGACGACCCCGATCTGGGGGCGGCGGCTTTGGAAGACGACGCCAAGGGAGGAGGCGGCCCGCGGCTCGGGGCCAGTCTAGAGGACTGGCCTGATGACGATGAGGAAGTCATCCCCCGCCACCAACCAGGAGCCGGCTAGCCCGGCGCGAGCTCCTCTGCCGCGCCGGACGCTCAAGGCAGCATGAAGAAGCGCAGGGCCGTGCCAAGCTTGTTCGGCAATCGGCCGAAGAAGCCCAAGAGCTTGGCCGCGACGACCAAGCGGGACGAGGCGGCCGCGAAGGCCAACCGCTTCCGTAGGGAAGTGAAGAAGCCGCCGCTGGTCTCCGCGTGAGTTCTCCATCTTTCTGCCTTTATTTTTCTTTGTAGCTTTCGTCTAAGTCTTTACTTGCTTCCCTTGCTTCAGGGCTCCCCTCACTCTTGAGAGGGTCGCCGTCGCCTCCATCATGGGGTCGGCGGAATCGTTCGCCACCACCCGGAGGGTCGACACCGCCGCTGACCTCCGAGAGGTGACGGAGCGGAACGCGCAAGAGAAGCGCGAGGAGGAGGAGGCTGCCCACCTGGAGAAGGTGGAGGCCTCCGCCAAGAAGAAACTGGAAGAGGCCGCCGTCGCGGCAAGGCGGCAGGGTGAGGAAGACGCGCGCCGCCAATCGGCGGTGCTCATCATCCCACTGTACTCTACGCCGCCGCAGCCGGGGTTCACGGGGCAGGCTGGGGGAGTCGGCGGTGAGAACCCGATCATGGAGAGGGAAAGCAGCGACGCCTCCATGCCGGACGTGATTGTGTCGCCACCGCCGCCAGCCGGGGCCGTGCAAGGCGAGAAGCCGGTGCGCCCGCCGGTGCCGCCGACTGGAGATGAGGTCGAGGCAGGCCTGCTTCTTCAAGTCGGGACGCCGACGCGTCGCCGTCTCGCAAAGGCGACTTCAGCGCCGCGCCCTCTGGATACTGGCGCCGCGAGCTCCACGATCCCAGACGCCGAGGCAACGCGCGCCGCGCCCACTGGGTAGGTGCGGGGAGGAGGGACGGGCCCGTTGAACCTGGCGCTTCTGGACGTCCAGGCCAAGCTCCGAGCTGAGAGCGACACCATCCAGAACTGCACCAAGGCGCATCTGGCGTCGTGGATAGCCATCTGAGTACGTCTCCTTCTTCTTGTTTTATTTGTTTTTTCCTCTTTTTCTTTTTCCTGTGGGGGCGCGCCAGCACACCCACTGGGTGTAGTCCCCGAGTTCTGAGTCGGCTGCTGAGCAGGCGGCTTGAACCTCTAATCGGTGAGTTCTAAGTACTAATCGTCTGCCTGACATGTTTGCCATAGGACTATCATAATATTAATGCAACCGCCTTCAACCGCAACGTCGAGGGGCTAGGCAAGCGGACTGCCGACTTGTCAGAGAGTCGGAGTGAGTCTTCTTTCTTTCCGCGGGGGCGCGCTGGCGCACCCGCGAGCTTTAGTCCCTGAGATTCGGGCCGACTGCTGAGCAGTCGGGCCGGATCTTCCTGGCGACCTTCTTTGTTGATGACTGATACCTTCTTTCTTCTTTTCTTTAGAGGCCAACGCCACCCTGCAGTAGCAGTTGGGCGAAGCCAACACCGCGCTGCGTGCCAAGGAGGAGGAGCGCAGCAAGCTGGCCGCGGAGCGCGACCTGCTGGTTACGCAACTGGCGGAGCAGAAGGAGCTGCTCAAGAAGGCTCGGGACAAGGCGGAGGAAAAGGAAACCGCTCTCATGGCCGAGTTCGCGAGCAAACGCTCCTCCTGGACCGACAGGGAGGCACTGTTGACCTCCGGCTTCCATGAGATCGAGGATCTTGTCGACGGTGGGTTTCCTCCTTTTTCTTCTTCTAGTTGCCGACTATAGGTCAAGCCGACTCCTGGTTTATTTGACTTGTTCCTCATTCTTTCGTCTCGGCAGACTTCTCCCCAGACCACTAACAGGCCACGAATCAAGCCATCGAGGCTGATTGCGAGGGGTGGAGGGCGGATGGCGCGGAAATCGCCGCCGATGCCCCCCGAACCCATGACGAGCAGATCCTGAGCATCCGGACAGGATGAGGCCGTTTGCTCGCTCCACCTGGCCGTTTGACTGCGGATGGGCAATGGACGCTAAGTCCAGTCGGATGCCCTGCATCGCGCAGAAACGGGCCAAGGCGCCTTTATCCAAATTTGTGCCGTTGTCGGTGATGATGTTGTGTGGTATGCCGTACCGAATTGTGATGTCGGACATGAAAGTCGTGGCAGTTGGACCATTCAGCTTCTTGATTAGCTTTGCTTCTATCCACTTGGTGAACTTGTCCACCGCGAGAAGTAAGTGAGTCAGGCCGCCTCGCGCCGTCTTGAATGGTCCCACCATGTCCAGGCCCCAAACAGCGAAGGGCCAGGCAATGGGGATAGTCTTGAGTGCAAAAGCCAGCTAATGCGGCTTGGAGCGGAACTTCTGGCACCCCTTGCATTTTTGTACCAAGTCCTTGGCTTCTTCCAAAGCAGTCGGCCAGAAGAAACCATGGCGGAAAGCTTTGGTGACGAGTGCTCTTGAAACTGCGTGGTGGCCACACTCGCCTTGATGGATGTCCTTGACTATTGCTTGGCCTTGCTTTGGCTCCACGCAGCGCTGGTAGACGCTAGTGACACTGCGCCTGACCAGCTCTCTGTTGACTATGGTATAGGCTGCTGCTCGGCGTTGCACTTGCCGAGCCAAGATCTCATCAGTCGGCAGCTCTTTGCTTACCAAAAATTTGAGGATGGGCTGGGCCCACGAGGGTGCTGCAATTTCTTTGACTGTCAGCACTGCGACTTGGACGAGGGCGGCTGGGCCGAGGAGCGGCGAGTTGGAGGCGGCAGCCGCTTGCTGGATTGACGAAGTCCCTGAGCCGAGTTCTGAAGTCCCCGGGCCGAGTTCTGAAGTCCCCGGGCCGGGTTCTGAAGTCCCCGGGCCAGGTTCTAAAGTCCCCTGGCCGGCTTTGACTGCTGCGATCCTGGAGCCGTCTATCAGGATCCTTGTGCCATCTGCTTGAGCTCTTGAGTCGGATCCGGCTGCTTCAGGTGGAGCCTGATTCTGGAGAAGGCTTGACAGACGGCTTGAGGAGGCGTTGAAGGGCGACACCGGATGGTATTGCTTATCGGGTAGAGCCGATTCGTGCCAGGGCGTCTGCTTGGTCGTTGTCGTTTCTTGGCACATGGAGGAACTCCCATCCCTCAAAATATCCGCTGAGTTGCTGCACAAGGAAATGGTAGCTCGCCATATTTGCGTCCTTGGCGTCCCAGTCGCCAGACGACTGCTGAACCACCAAGTCGGAGTCACCATAACACAGGATCCGGCGAATGCCGAGTTCTTTGGCAAGCCGGAGCCCGTGAATGAGTGCCTCATACTCGGCGACGTTGTTGGAGGCGGCGAAATGGATTTGCAGCACATATTTGAGTTTGTCGCCTTTGGGAGAGGTGAGGACAATGCCGGCTCCCAAGCCAGTGCACATCTTGGAGCCGTCAAGTGCATCCGCCAATGGGTGGAGTCAGGCGCTGGAGGCAGGTACTGGGTCTCGGCCCAGTCGACGAGGAAGTCGGCCAGCGCCTGTGACTTGATGGCAGTGCGAGGCTGGTAGTAGATGGTGTAGGGGGCCAACTCTATGGCCCACTTGGCCACTCGGCCAGAGGCATCTCGGCTTCCGATGATCTCGGCTAGTGAGGATGTGCAGACCACTATGATTGGATGCTCTTGAAAGTAAGGCTTCAACTTCTTGGCGGCAAAGTGCACGCCGTAGCACATCTTCTGGTAGTGGGGGTAGTTCTGCTTTGAGGTCAACATCACTTCGCTTAGGTAATATACTGGTCTTTGGACCGGTAGTGCCTTGCCTTCCTCCTTGCATTCCACCACGATAACTGTGCTGACTACCCAGCTGGTGGCGGCGATGTATAGGAGCATGGGCTCCTTAGGAGTCGGAGCTGCCAGAACAGGTGGAGTAGTCAACATCTTCTTCAATTGGAGAAAATCTTCGTCCGCCTTGTGGTTCCACTCGAAAAAAGTGGTCTTCTTCATGAGTTATTATAAGGGGAGAGCCTTCTCGCCCAGCCGACTGATGAATCGGCTGATGGACGCCAAGCAGCCAGTGAACTTTTGCACGTCCAACAGTCGGCTGGGTACTTCCATCCTCTCGATGGCCTTGATCTTCACGGGATTGCACTCTATGCCGCGTTCGGTGACCAGGAAACCAAGAAGCTGGCCGACCGATACTCCGAAGACGCACTTCTCAGGGTTGAGCTTGATCTGAAATCGGCGCAGGTTCTCAAAGGTCTCCTTGAGGTCTTCCAGCAGTGTTCCACGCTTTTCCCTCTTCACCACCACATCGTCCATGTAAACGTGGGCATTTCTGCCGAGTTGCTTGAGGAGGCACTTCTGCATGCAACATTGAAAGGTGGCGCCGGCATTCCTCAAGACGAACGTCATGGTCAAGTAACAGAAGGCTCTAAATGGCGTGATGAAGGCAGTCTTCAGTCTGTCAGTCGGGTTCAGCTTGATCTGGTGATATCCTGAATAGGCATCTAAGAAACACAACAGCTCGCATCCAGCTGTGGAGTCTATCACTTGATCAATCCTTGGCAAAGCAAATGGATCCTTGGGGCAAGATTTGTTGAGGCTTGTGTAGTCAATACACATTCGCCACTGCTTGTTCTTCTTCAATACCAGGACTGGGTTGGCTAACCATTCTGGAAAAAATACTTCCATGATGAAGTCGGCTGCTAGAAGATGGGCTATCTCCTCTTCAACAACTCTTCTCTTCTCTTTTGACAGGCGGCGCAAGGGCTGCCTGACGGGCTTAATATCAGATCGGACGTGTAACGTGTGCTCGGCAAATTCCATCGGAACACCCGGCATGTCTTTCGGGGACCATGCAAAGATGTCCCGATTCTCACGGAGGAAATCGACGAGCTCGCCTTCCTATTTGCTGTCGAGGTTCGCACCTATGACAGCGTACCTTTCTGGGTGCTCCGGGTCCAAGGGTATCTTCATCGTCTCTTTAGCCGGCTTGAACGAACCTTCAGCTTCCGACTCCTTGGGGTTGGGCGACATCTTCGGATGCTTGCCGTCCATTGCCACAACCCAATCAAGGAGCCGCTTCTCGGCTGCGATCACCAAGGACTCGGCCAGCCGACTACTCTCAGCCGCACAGGCAGACGACTTTCTGTAGTCGCCGGCTATGGTCAGAATCCCCTTGGAACTCGGCATCTTCATCTTGAGGTAGGCATAGTGGGGGACCGCCATGAACTTGGCCAAAGCAGGTCGGCCAAGCAATGCATGGTATGGGCTTTCGAGGTCCACCACTTCAAACCAAACTGACTCTCGGCGGAAGTGATCTTTGTCTCCGAAGAGGACATCTATCAGGATCTTGCCGATTGGTGAGCAGGAAAGGCCAGGGACTATGCCATGGAATACAGTCGGGCTGTTCTGAAGCTGTCTTTGCTTGATTCCTAACTTCTCCATGGTGTCCTTATACAGGATGTTGATGCTGCTGCCGCCGTCTATCAGGACTCGGGAGAAGCGAGCTGCTCGCTTGTCTGTAGCAAAGGTGGCATCCAATACTATGGCGTAGGAGCCCAGACTTGGCATCACCTCTGGGTGATCCACCCTGCTCCAGCTGATAGGCTTCTCCGACCAATGCATAAACTCTGGTGCTTCTAACGCTACTGCATTCACCTCTTGCCACTGCTGCCGCCTGCTGCGTCGGTCATCGACCACACTGGTGAACACCACATAGGCTCTGTGCTCTTCTGGGTACTCGTCTTGCACTGCACCGACTGGCCTGACCGCCGGCTGCTGGGGCGGAGGAGGAGGCGGCTGCCCAGCAGGCGGGGGAGGCAAGAGGTCGTCTCCCTTGGCGATCCTGGTGAGCCAGTGGCATTTCCGAGTGGTGTGGTTGGACGGCTTCGCACCACTATGGAACTTCCAGGGTCCGTCCAAAGTCTGCTCGTAGGAGAAAGCCGGCAACCAGTTGGACTTGCCGCCCTTCTAACGTTTGGGCGGAGGCTTCCCCTCCGGCTGCTGGTCTTCGACTGTCGCCACCTGCCAGCTGCTGGAAGCTGGCTGTGGGGCCTTGCGCTTGTGGTCGCTCTGCTGCTGTCGTCGACTGGCGTCTCCAGCCAAGGTTCTAGGGGCCTGAGGAGCCACTTTGCCAATCGCACTAACTTGAATCTCCGCCTTCATGTAGGAGTCGGCCGTGGCGTACTTGTCTGATATGATCAGCAGCTCGTCGAGGGTCTCTGGCTTGTCGCAGAGGAGCTTGTGCTTGAGGAGGGTGCCCTCTCTGCATCTGGCGGTGAAGTACTCGATAGCCTGCACCTCGTGCATGCCCTCGCAAGAGTTCCGGAGCTCGGCCCAACGCGTGAGGTAGTCGCAAGTTGACTCGTTGGGATCTTGCACGCACAAGGAAAGCTGGCGAGGCTTGGGAGGTCGCTTGTACGTGCTGGTGAAGTTGCGAATGAAGGCATCGGTGAAGTTGACCCAGCTGTTGATGCTGCGGGGCCTCAGGCTGTTCAGCCACGTCCGGGTCGTGCCCTGAAGCATGAGCGGAACGTACTTCATGACAACACGCTTGTTGCCATTCGCGATGTTAACGGCGGTGGAGTAGTCAACTAGCCAGTCCTCCGGCTTCACGGAGCTGATGTATTTGGGCGTATCTCTTGGGAGCGTGAACCCCTTGGGAAAGGGATCGTCTCGGATGCGGGGACCAAAACACGGAGGGCCCAGCTCGTCCTCTTCTTTGAGCGCCAGGGATCGGTGGAGTCGGTCGATCCGGGGGCGAGCGTCGTTTTCTCCGACTCCTTCCCGACGGCCGAGGCGGTCGCTGAGAGTCGGGTGTTCAACAGGCGGCGGGGAGACTCGCCTTTCCCTGTGAGGGAGAGGAGGCGGACAGTCGTCCCGTCGTTCCACTGCTCTTGGGCGGCCGTCTTGGTCGCGCTCAATGGTGACCCGGGTCCGACTGCGGCTGGCAGTCGGCTCCTTGTCTTTTCTTCCACAGACCCCGCCAGTCGACGTCCGAGACGTCGTGCCTTGATCTCGGCAGGGAGGCGGGTCGTCATCTTGCCGTTGCGGCGCATCAGTGCGCCAGCCGGCCTCGTTCTGCTTGGCAGCCGCGTCGAGGAGTCGCTGGACGCGCTTCGTCATCAGGCGACGTTCTTCGCCCTCGAAATTGTCCAGCTTGTTAGCCGCCGCCTGGGCGGCTCGGATGTTCTCCGCAGGCGTGGCGTAAACGGGGCGATTCGCCCCGAACAGGTTGGCGATGGCTACGCCAGGCTGCTGGACCGCGCCAAGGCGGGTAGGCCCAGCTGCAGCCGGCGAGCCACCCACAGCGCGGTCCATCTCGCGCTGGTAGGCCTTTGAGAGGCGTCTCATGCTAGCCAGCTTCTTCGCACCTTCGACGAGCTGAAGGCAGCGTGCCTCCAGCGTCTCGGCGTCGGCGTCTTCGGGAATGGGCATGATTAGATCTTGTAGCGCCGCATCAAGCGGGTCGTGAGCTCCTCCGCCAGAGTGCTCGCCATGACTGATGACAAGCACCTCCGTGACGGCACTCTCGTCACTCTCCGCGCGGGGGAGCGGCTCGTCGTAGACCACCACGTTGGTGGGGAACGCGTCTAGCGACGCGGTGTCGAAATCGACCAACATCGGGTCGGTGGACCCCACGGATTCCAAGTCCACAGCTAGCTCGCTGGCGACGTGAAGTTGATCGAGGAGGCCCGCGGGGAGGCTCTCGAGGCCGCCTGTGCCCGCCTCGGACGCAGGCTCATCGGAGAGGCGGACCTCACCAACAAGATCGGCGAGGCAGCTGGCCGCGCAGGCGAGCTCAGCGCCATGCAGCACGTCGGCACGGACTCTGTCTGGTGTGCCGGGCTGGCTGCGCTCGCTAGGGAGGAAAAGGGTTCCCGTCCAGAGAAGATCTCCGGACGACGGTGCACCCCGCCCCATGGTGGGCGCCAAATGTCGGGGGTTGGGTGCGACATATGCCAAAGGATGGCTTATCATGGTGGGAGTGAGTAGAACGTCGCCGGTGCCTGGAAGCGGGATGAGGCGTAGACATGTACGCCGGCGAATCTTACCCAGCTTCAGGGCTCTCCGTGGAGATAACACCCCTACTGCTGCTCTGCGGGGTCTCCGCATGGTCACTATGGCAAAGTGAATACAAGGTCGCTCCTCGAGCTGTTTCCTGGAGGTAGGAGAAGGCAAGGCTAGCTCTCTCCTTCCTATATGATCTGGTCTAATGCTACTAGATTCGAACCCTTTGCATGGGTGCCCCGGGGGTTTATATAGGCCTACCACCAGGGGTACAATGGTAATTCGGCTGGGCGCAAGGCCCAGCCGTCAGTCTCTTGGGCTGCCGTCTTCTCCGCTGACTGCCAGGGCCCGCCGTCTGGTGGCCCCCGCCGACTGGTCCGGTATGGAGCTGACAGGCCGTGTCCGCCGCAGGCGGGTCTTGCCGACTGCTGATTACTGTAGCCATGCCTCTAATGACGCAGGCTTGGTCATGGGGTCGTGGCTACAGCTCCGCCACCTAGCGGGCGATTACTGTAGCCACTCCCCATCTCGTCTGGTTAATGGCGTGTGGGACCCGTGGGAGGGGCGAGCCGACTCCTGGAGGCCGACTCCCACCGGGTCCGACTGGTGGCGCTCTCGCCACTCTTTTGGATCCTCGCTGACCGGTGGGACCCGTCGTCCCAGGGCCGTACAGACAGGCCGTCATGGTCGTAGGACTCTGCCTATGGTGCTGATGTCAGGGCCGGCTTGGCAACAGTGCCGTGCCGGACGCAGGGGCGGGCCCACCTCAATTCAAGGGTATTCAGCTGAATATCCATTATTTTTGGCGAAAAAATAGGTATATATTGTATACTGTGTCAGTATAAGAAAAAACGAAACTGATACGCCAACGTGCTAGTTAAGCATTTATATGCCCAAAACAGAGGCTGGCCCAGTAGCCCACCCTCTCCTTGATTCCACACCTTGGCCCACAAGCGCATCGCATGGATACATCGTCGCCAAAAAAAGTCAATCGATCGATCAGACGCGAGACGAACCGGCACCTCCCGCCGCGACGAACCCCTAGCTTCCTCTCCCTGCTTCCCTTTTGTTCTGACTTCTGAATTTTCTCATCTCTGAACCTGAAGTAGGCAGCGACAACAGCCAACAGACCGCATTGATTCAGTTTCAAATACACAACCACTGAGTTTGTAAGAAACAGCCATCTTTTGAATATTCTCATCTCTAAACCTGAAGTGGCACTGAATTTATCTTACAGGTTTTGTCTCTTTTTTTTACTTCCGTAGGTTCTGTCTCTCTGATTTTGTAAGCAACAGGCACTGTCCAGCAGGCTGCACTATTGCAGGAGCATAGTTCGCCTCCTAAGTACGTATTTTGACCACTTGACTTTCTTATTTAATTGTAGGGAAAGTAAAGACTAGTTTGCAGCCAATTATGAATTGTTTAGACATGAGAAATGTGCAATTTTCACATTTGTTGAAAGGGATTTCCTCTTGCAAGTTAAGGATGAAGACATCATCACTCATTTCCAGAGCATCAAGGATCAAAGTTATCCTGTAATTTGTACGCTTTTTTGTATCATTTATTATTTTCTATCCTCTATATATCTTAGATTTTGCCATGCAGTGGCGGAGCTAGAAAGAATATTCAGGGAGTGCTAAACCAAAATATAGATGCTTCGAAGGGCCAAAAGCTAAATTTATTCTAATCTAAGCAGCCCCAAAAATATTCCTTCATGTTTTTTACAAAGGCTGGGGGGAGGGGGGCATGGCCCTCCGCCCCTGTTGCCATGATATGTTGAACAACTTTTTACTTCTACATGTTGAACAATACCAACTTATGATCAATTTTTATGAATATAATATATTATGTGGTATCTTTTGTGTAGTTCAGAACTAGTACAATATGCTGCTATAATTGCTTTTACGCACCAAAAGGAAGGTCGTAGGCCAAAAAAAGTTTTCAAATTTTGAATACGCGGTCTTGGATTCCTGGGCCCGTCCCTGGCCGGACGGAGATCTCTGCGGGTACGGTGCACTGTGGCCATACCTGCCCCTGGAAAGAGGAGGGAGTGGGCTTTACTGTTGCCACTCCCTATCTCATCCCTCTTGATGAGGGTTAGGGTATTCGTTGGTGCCGTGGGCCGGCTCCTGGCGGCCGGCTTCTCTGGAAGCCGCCAGACAGGAGTCGGCGTGTCTTGAACTCGCCCCCAGGACTCGGCTGCGAGGGGGAGTCGGTCGTGCTTCTCGCCGGCTTCTAGAAGACGGCTCTTTGTCGTGGCATCTTTGAGGGGCGCAGCCTGCCCCGACGTCTTGAAAGGTTCTGGCCTTAGGGTTAGCCTACCCGTGGCCCATTACTCCGACAGTGACGGTCATCGGAATTCAATGCATAATGACTTAGCGCGCCAGCTTGCCGTGGAAAACTAGAGAAACTGAAATTATGACTGTGCCGTCCCGTCCCGTCTGGGTCGCACGCCGGCATGGCGGTCAAACGAGTGCACTCGAATCATCTCCCTCCTTGTCAATAATGATTCCACAGATTTAAAGCGTATCTTTTTTCGCATCAGTTAGCTGCCTTAATTACGGCCGGCTACATGCAGGCACTCAGAATCACTCGCAGGCAGTACGCGAAGCAGCATGCAGCCACTTTGCATTTTTATCCGTGTAGGATCGATAGTGTAGCTTGTCAGTTTCTTCAGAGGTAGGCATTTTTGTTCAAAAAACTGCCACTTCGCATCTTGCGTCGCAAATAAAACTGCCAGGAGCGCATTTGTAGGCTAGCTAGTAAACACTGAGCGAACAGAAATAAGTAACTGTTAATGCATCTCAATGATTCACAGATCATATACAAATATGTAGCTCCAAAAGCAAAGATCAGCCACTTCGGATATTGCGTTGCAACTAAAACTAACTAGTACGATTCCCATACATAAGATCAACATGTTAATGCATCTCAATGATTCACAGATCATATACAAATATGTAGCTCCAAAAGCAAAGATCTAGAATAACCATATGTTCTTCCTACTAACATGGATGCTTCTCTTGGCCAACATTCAGTACAGACTGAAAGACAAATTTGTTTGTGAAGTCTACAGTTCCTCTTGCAAACGTAAGTGGTTTCACCAACAACTGGAACCATGAGAATGAACCACACATGATGGAGGAACATCCACTGCAATATGATTTGGTCTTCTCTCGATCACACGGCGAGACTATTTTCGGAATACAAACTTTAACTTAGGCAAAATGATGCACATTGTATAATCAGACCAAAGCAATGAAGCACCTAGTGGCCAATAAATAGTATAGTGCTACTTTTCTGCAGTCCATGAAGTGACTATCCAATCTTTCTGTGTCTATTTTCAAATGGCACTGCATGCAGTGACTATACTATTCTCTTGTGCAGTTCAACCAAAATTGCGGGCACTTTGTTTGTTTGCCAAATAGCAACGGGCAGACATCTCTTTCTGCACAAATATCAAGCAGCTAGTAAACATATACCACACCTTGTATTTTTGGTTTAAACATGTCTCTTCCGCTTAGCATCTGTCATGTTCTGCACTGGATAATCTGATACAGTTATGTTTTGCCCTGGACAATTTCATACTGAATTGATTTGCTGGTTCAGAGCAGAAATATAGCACCTATTCTTCATCAGACCAAGGATACCCATGTTCGCAGTGATGGAAGAGGTGAAATCGATACAACCGAAATTGAGCATCCAATCATTGAATCCTGCACTGGACCTCCAATGTAGGTCCACCCTGCCAATAAATTCACATGCAAACCACTAGTATTACTATCTAATGATAGTACAAAAAGAGTAGCAAGATAATAGCAAACCATGTACCTTCGTAATGAACAGCTCATAGTGCCACCAATTGGATATAAAGGTTTGGAAAAAAACATGCTCCTAATGTTGAACCAGTTGGACTTTTTGTGCAGTTCCACTAAAATCGAGCACCCCTGTTTGCATAGATATTGAAAGTGTGATTACTCTAAAAGTGACACTAGGTGAAGCATAGACTCACAAATATAAGCATTCCAATTTCTTAATGGGAAAAGGTAGCAAGACTGTTTCTAACCACCTGTTGAAGGAATAAATAAAGCAACAACGGCTGATGTCAGAAAGGCATACATAGTTTTTTCTGAAAAAGTGAGCCATTCCTGACCTTTCCTCTTCTTTTAAGCAAATTTTGTGCAGTTCTACTAAAATAAAATGCCATCACGCCTTGACAATTCAGTGACACTATACAAAAGGAAATGACTTAACATTACATCATGATGTCAGGTATGTAGTCGACAGGCATTAGAGACAAACATACAGACCTCCTCAAGAGAACAGCCGGAGGAGGAGGTGCCCACTCTTGACCTTTCCTCTTGTCTTCATAATTGTCTGTGCAGTTTAACCAAAATAAAATGACATCAGCACCTTGGCATTTTGGTGACACTATACAAAAAATTAACTTATCTCATGAAAGTGAGGTATGTAATCTATAAGCATTAATAGTGCAAAAATTTGAAGGTAGTAACAAGTTTCATCGTTGGTATACTGGATGTGCAACAGCATTAGAATGCCTTAGCTGAAAAATCTTTAATACATCCACAATCAACAGCTAACCCTGAAATAATCCAGTGATATTAAATGGCATTGCTTAAATTTATGGGTGGCATTAGACTGAGAGCGACATTACTTAAATGTGGCATCACTTTAGCAGTAGCATTGCTTGACTTGACTACTGGCGTTATACTAACAGAAAAAAAAGTGGCAATAAGAGGATGGGAGGCCCATTCGGACAGTGGGCGCACCAGTACGATGTACCTCCACGGGCGCAGAGTGGTGAGGGAGGTATGGTTGCCCAGAGCAACAAATATCCAGGCAGCATATGTGGATTACGTCCCATTTTTGTTCTCTTTAGACACATTTTTCCTATGCAAGGACAACAAACCGATCGACCTGGTCATTCTCTATTGCATTGTCATGCCTTTCTACCCTTCTTCAACCAAGAGACATGAGACTCGTTCCTTAGCTACTGATTTTCCCCTTTTCAACCTAGATGCGGGTTCGATGCCTACTCTCTTTGACAGTACAGTCTCCCTTCCTTTCCTTATTCAACCCAGACATGGATTAGTCTGCATGAAGTAGGGTTTCCTTTAATAGTGCAAATTATGGTTTTCGTATGCGTGGCCAGCAGAGCAGAGGATAGCAAATTGGGAAGATGGTGGAGTGGAAAAAGATCCACATGCAACGACATGGCAGATGGGGCAATAGAACAAGGTTATGGTTTGAAAAGAGGTAGCATACCTGAGGGTCGGCGGGAAGTGGCTTCGCTCGTGGTCGTCATCCTCCGCACACACTACGGCAGTGAGCTTGGGGATGGAGGCCATCCCGCGCGGGCGCTAGGTCTGAGAGGACAGCCTTGTCGTCAGTGCGTGACCTCGCTCGCCGACGACGAGTGCGTCAATGTTGCACGTCCTTTTCTTCCCCGGCGGATCTGTGACCACCGGTGAGGAGGGAGAGAGAGGTCGTCTTTTTTAGATCTGGAGGGAGGGTGGTGGTGTGAGAAGCAAGTGGGCAGCCCTTAGCAAGAAAGCGCTGAAGCTCCAGCCTATATATCTTTTTTATACTACTAGTACTAGAGGTGGGGTAGTGGTAGAGTAGTTTATATTTTCTCTGTGTATAGTACCAGTTAGTCGTGCTGCAAAACTGATCGGCACGCCATTAAAAAAATAAAGGTCGATAACTAATGCGGCACCTCGGGCCAACGCGGCCAGATCACATTTTGCACGAGAAATTACACACCATGTTTCGTTGACATGTGGTCCGGTTCCAACATATCAGTGAGACGACGGCGAGTAGTAGGAGTATTTCCGAACAGAGGTGTAGGATGGGGCGCCTCTTCATGAACCGTGGCAAACTCAAAACCGTCCACCGACTCTTCGCCTTTCCCTCTCGATTTGGAACTGCTGTCGCACGCTCTTCCTCTCCCTCCTCCATTTTCCTTCGCCCTTCACCCTTCCTTCTGCCATTGTTCGATCGTCTTCTCCATGGAGGGAACAGGCCGGAAACGACCCCGTTATTCTTGCCCCGATCTGAAAGATGACGTGGTGGAGGAACTCATTGATCGGTGCGATGTCATCACCTCGGCTAGCATGGCAGGTTCGTTCAAGCCCATTCTCGACTCAACTAATAACATCATTGCAAGGAACCCAAGAGTCAAGGAGCGGTTTGATCTCCCCTATCTTCTTCGCCGTGACCCTGATGACTGGCGCTGGCACGACGGAGGCCTCGCCCTCTGCAAGTTGATGTCGCTTGATAATGAGACGTATGATATTAAGATGCCATCGCTTGAGGGAAAGGCTTGGATGGGCGCAAATGGAGATTGGGTTGTTTACATTGGGTCCAACTGCGAGTGGGAACTTGTGAATGTGTACACTCGTGACCGGGTTCCACTTCCAAAAATCTCAGCAGACTGCCCAGAGGTTGAGCACACCGGTATTGTACGCACGTTCAAATACGATCATGGTGAATGTCTTCTATGGAAGATAGCAATTTGTCGAGTTCCCAACCGATCTTGGAATTACGACAACTTTGAAGTTTTTTCTATCTTCGATAAGTTTGTTGTCGTCCTTAGTGGGTTGACTCGATGGATATTGCTCAAAAATCAGTTTCTGTACACGGATGAGTACTGTGATGCAATTCAATACGAGGGCCTTGTGTTTGCTGCCACCACTCGTGGCACTGGTTTTGCATGGCATCCTCGTTGTTTCGGTACATTTGTCTTCCACCGTAATTATAATTGTTTCATCCACATGCATGCGTGTTAGCAAGTTTCCCTTTACTAATTAACCTTCTTCTTGTGTTTCCAAGGTCCTATGAACATCCCACCACCTATACTTGAAAAATTTTATAACCAAGGGGGAGATGCTGATGGTGATGATCACGAGCAGCGCCCATATACTCTGTGGCACCTGGCAACTAATTCTGATGGATCACCTCTTCTTGTGTGTATACAGCCCACTGATGATGTTACTGCTAAGGAAGCACGTGTCTCCCATGGTCGCACTCTCCGGACCTATTCCAACACCCGTTGCATGGTATTCGGGATGGATACTAGTGTGCTAGTGCCAACTCCTTCTCCCTGGCACAGAATTGATAGTCTTGGAGAAAACTTGTTCTTCCTTGGACAAAACTATTCAATGATGGTGAAAGGCGATCCAACTGTTGTTGACACATTTATGAGAAGCAACTGTGTCTATACCTCGGACATTTGGGTGGTTCCCTACCCTGGTACTGATATAGTAGGCTGCTTCAACCTGGATGATCATTCCTGCGTTGGTCTCTAGATCGACAATGGATGGCCCGTCCCAGAGAATCACTTGTGGTTCAAAGCAAGCGTTTCCAACGCCGAGGAATGGTTGAGTTGAAGTTCATTTCATTGCTTGTTATTTGTTGTGTGGTGAAAACTTTAGTATTTATAATGTATCCTCATTGTCGATGTGGGTTGATGACCTGTTCTGTGTAATAAAATGATATGCCTGTGATAAACTTACTAAATTTATGAATGGCTTTCGAGTCGCTTCTCTGAATGAGTGGTGCGATGAGGCAAAAAAATATTTTCCGAATACATAATTGTACGTGCATTGCAACAGGTTATCGGATGAGGCCAAACAACAATAGTAGTAGTACACTATTTTTACTAGCTTCACATGCTTCGCGCATCGGGCGGGTGTTTTTACTGTAGCCATATGTTAATGTGTTCGCAGTACGTAACCAGCACCTCGAATCCTCGATACTAGTACTCCTATATAGTAGGAGTAAGTAGTAGGAGTAGTAGGGTGGCATGGGCCAGAACAAGCATTCACGTCCAGGAGTACGGCACACGCCACCACCACGACATCCATCTGACACCATATTATTTCTTGGAGTCCGTGCTAGAGCAATCTCTTCAACCGCATCGTTTCTCTAACTTCAGCCATCGTGCGGCAGGCGAGGTGGGGGTTTGCCGATAGTCGGTTTCCTTAACTGCGGTCCCACTTGTAAGGCCAACTCCAACGCACGACCCCAAACGCACCTCCGTTTTGCACAAACTCCAACGATAATTTTGACTAGAAAAGCAAGAACAAAGAAAACAAGAACCACAAGAATACATTTTACTACTCCTATAAGTTGGATTAGTGCCTTCTCGATGCATTCATTGTTGATCTGCGGAGGCTCGATCTTGCGTGCTTCTTTCTTCTTCAAGTGTAAAGAAGTAGACGTTGCTTCCTCGCATCTAGTCTCATGTCTAGCCTCTATTCTAGTAGGAGTATCAACAAGTGCACTAATCTCATCTCTAGCCTCTGTCCTACTAGCTAAAAGTGATAGAACATCTACTAAAGTGTGCTCTATCAATATATGGATGTACTCTTCTTCCCAATACAAAAACTTGCATCCATTCTACTCCCTCCGTTGCACAATACATGCCTTCTATTTGTCAAATTATATATGTATCTAGATATGTCTTAGTATATAGGTACATCCATTTTTGGACAAATGGAAGTCAAGTATTTTGGAACAGAGGGAGTACACAATAAAATTTTTAAGTTAGCACAACTAGTCTAATCCGAGAGCAGAACCAAAGATTTGGTCGGGTCTTCCTCCTTTTGCCGACACGTGGGACATCCAGCATCCAGGTCGTGTCAGGAAAGAAAATAGAGTGGTAGTTGAAGCCACGAGATGTGCATCTTGGGTTAAACTGTAAATAGAATATTACTACTCTTGAGTAACTCCAAAAGCGGCCGCCGAAGATCTTTATTGGACTTGTTTTTCATCACCAGCATGTCGAGGTGAAAGATGTGCAGGTTCAGTGGGTCCTCTTGTGTTTTCACTAACATGTGGGGCCGCATGTGAGCAAACAGACGATGGGCTCCGCACGTCCGCTGGCTGGCTGAGAAGAGAGATAGAGGAGGGCTGAGCATGGACTGCAGGAAATTTGTTCTACGTACCTCGATATAGGCTCGATATAGTGGGGTGGCATGGGCCATAAATAGCATTCACGTCTAGCAGTACGGCACACGCCACCCACACGAGTCCCATCCGACACCAATTTTCTTGGAGTCCATGCTACAACCATCTCTTCTCCCTCCTGTTTTCTCAGCCATCGCGAGGTGGGCGGGGTGGGGGTTTGCCGATAGTCGGTTTGCTCAACTGCGGTCCCACTTGTAAGTGAAAATGCAACACCGCACGCATTCCCGCTTGAGCGGCGTGCCGGACCAACCGTGTGGGGGTGCGACGCGAACACATCAGGCTTATCCTTTTGAACTCGTAACTTGTAAAATTTGGTTCTGCTCCATGGCGCGACCGATAGATAGAAAATAATGATTTTGCCTAGAGTAATGAGAAGTTTGGTTCTGGCGCCGTTCATGCATGGAGTACGTACGAAAATTATGAAGTTGATGCAAAAGGTAAGATAATTACTGTAGTATCATATACTACTACATGGATTTTACGGAAAGATAAAAATACATATGGATCCATCAACGCTCAACGACATCCTCACGCCCTAGTGCGCCGGGTCACCAACCGACGTGTGAGGAGCAGCGGCGTTGGCGGCGAGCTCAACGTGCTTCTGAACAGTGTCGTCCAAGGTTGCCCTGCGCTTCAAGAAGGCCAGCGTCCTATCGTCCTCCTCTTGCATGTAGTAGTCCTTGTGGACGATTTGCGCGTAGACGTGGGTGATTATGTCGATGGTGTCTTGCTGCGCCAGGCGCTGCGCGGTGAGCGCGACCTCAAGGTGGACATTCTCTAGCGCGACGACGGGCAGTCGCAGGGCCACCAGTGCATCGAAGAGGTTGTTACCATAGTGGTCGTTGAGGGTGGCGGGCATCGCAGAGCCTGGGCGCGTCGGCTGGAGGCTTACGTCAAAGTCGTCCACAAGCTTCTTGACGACAGTGAACTTGTCAAGGAAACCGACGAGGACCTCATCAAACAAGGAGACGAAGCTGTCGTCCAAGCGGCCCCTCGCCCTGGCGACCTCAAGCAATACTAGCTGGAGACGTTCCTCGGTGTCGGGCCATAGGCCGGCGTCGTGGACCATCTAGCACAGCCGGCTGATGCTCGCGCTCATCGCCTCCATGGGTCTAGCGTAGCTTCTAGTCAACTAATCTTGCGATTTGAGTGATCACTCTTTCCCTTGGTTAGCGTGGACAGGTGTGTAGGATTTCTTACTACTCCTCGGCCCTCTACTGCACCTGCCTCTAGCTGTATGATAGGTGGGCCAGCCACCCCCTGGGCCCACGTGTCATTCACACAAAGGCAGTTGCCGTAAGTCAATGAAGCTGCGCCCCCCTCCATGCCGGTGCAGTATAGTCATCTCACCGGACCTCTAGTTGGGGCCAAACGAGAGAAGTTTGATGTTTACTGGTTTATTGGTCTCCTTTGCATTTTGCGCCAAGTTTTGACCTTTGATTTAACTAATAAAATGTTAATGCATGTAAACAAAAATGTTGTGTAAGTCACCTTACGAAAACCAAATAATCCCAAAATACTTAGGCACGGTGCATTAACTCCCTCCTTGTTTCTTATTTCGTGATATATCAACCAATGAGAGATGTGGGCCGTGCATGCTTTCAATGAATTGAGACTACCAAACATGACATGCAGTGTTTAGTTCATTGCATGTAATCCTATTAGTACTCTAGTTAGAAAAAAAACATTAAGTTCTCTCGCCGATAGGAATAAAACACCATGTATTTATTTACAGAGGGAGTAGTACATTTTTTGTGACATGCATTACTAGATATTGCTAGTCAAATACTAAAATCCAGATGGACGTGGTAGTACTCCTAATCCAGACGGTGGTGCTACTAGTACTAGTAGTAGTACTACCAATGTAGTAGCAGGAGTACTAGCACTGTACTACCCGTTGGTCAAATTATTACGTGTTGCTCCTCACAGTGAAGTGACAAGACCCTGCACCGGAGATGACACCTGAGTATAGGTGCTGTGTTCGGAATACCATAGTCAGCCTCACCGTCTGCAGTCACTATCATCATGGCTGTAGAGCTAGCCTGCTTACAACTAGCCCTGTTCAACATAATTTCCCATGCGTAGATGCTCGTGCATTGCACGGAACACCAAGATTGGGGGTGGACGGCTCCGGCAGCAGCCATCGCGCCAGATTTTTCCACGGCCTTCTACTCCTAGATGTGGTGGGGAGGAGATGAGGCTGATTGTGAGAGACAAGGAGTTGTTTGTAAATAGGGAACAAGTGCGGGCATCTTTTTGCAAAATGGAGAAGCTTGGTTTGTATGCGTCAGATCTAGATCCGACAACTATTGGTGAAAGATGGGAGGCACAACATCATCACCAACTCAGGACCTGTTCGATTCGCAGGATTTTGAAAACGCAAGAATAGGACATGGCAATAGTACAAGTTTCAAACTGATATTACAAATGTTAAGAGTAATGTTGCACCTACGAAGAGGGAATTACTAGGAAGTTTACGTAAGAACTTTCGTTACTTTAGGTGGATGCAGCATTATCGTACAAACTAAAATCCACCGCCCTGACAAGTCACTAATGGGCAAATAAGTTTTCGAGTCTCTGGCCACTTGATGTTTCAAAAACAAATTCAGCTTCTGTGGAGACTTTGTCATTTAGGCTTAGATGCTTGCGGTGATCAGCACGCCATTCATTGTTGCGCCAGAGAACGCCAAACCTCATTACCTTTAGCACACTTGCCTCCAGAGCAAAGAACCTGGCCAATTTAATCTCAGATGTGCTTCCTCGGTAGTCGATCAAATCAATTTCCGTAAGATGGAGATCAAGGCATTCGATGAGATTGTTATAGTGCAGCACATTTTTCACTTTCGGGTCTTATTTTATCTGCAAAAGAAGAGAACATATTAGAGCAGCTGGCTACATAAGATTGACGTGTCATCAAGAGGTACCAATATCATTCGCTCATACGATAGGGTTGGTTGGCTAGTGATATTTTTTCACTCTCTCTCTCTCTCTCTCTCTCTCTCTCTCTCTCTCTTTCTGTTTCCTCTCATTTAACTAGGAGCACGTGAAGAGCTTGGGCATTTGTTGCCTTCCACTATGTGGCCGCTGCCATATTTTGCAAAAGTATGCCACATAATACGCATCGATGTCAAATTAAAAGATTTTAGCACCGCTCTCACGATGTGAGAGAGTTGGCACCGCTGTGCACACAGACCCACATGTATAAACAAATCAATTAAACCAACTACACCAGCCTCTCACTCTCCCAAACAAGTGTTTTTTTATTGCCTCGGTCCTCTCTCTCTCCCACGCAGTGTTTTCTCATTGTGTGAGTTAATTTGGCACCAGAGCAAAGTAGGTGATCCAGATTGGGACACCAGGTGAGCAATGGAGGGGCATCGATGCCAAATGCATCACAAGTGAATTTGGCACATGTTTTGGCCTACATAGCCCACTTTCGTACTCCCTCCGTCCCAAAATTCTTGTCTTAAATTTGTCTAAATATGGATGTATCTAGTTACATTTTAGTGTTAGATACATCTGTATCTAAACAAATGTAAGACAAGAATTTTGGGACGGGGGGAATACTACCTCGTATTTAGTATAAAATTTTGACCATAGATTTATCTAAGAAAATGCCAATGCATGTCACTAAAAATTACACCATTTCAAATTACGTTCAAATACGAATCCAACGATATAGTTCTTAGTGACATGCATTAACATTTTGTCAGTTAAATCTATGGTCAAATTTTGATACTACAAAATTGGAAGAGTAAACCAGGATGGAGGTAGTACTTGCTCTTAGGGTAACCATAGAGTTACTGGAGTAGTCTAAGTTACTTTCCACTATGACTAGCCTACACTACTATAGTAGTACAGCATAAAAACGATGCAGGTGATCACGTGAGGAAAAATACTAAAAACATTTCTTTCGGTGCAGTGCATAGATGCAGTTTTGAACACTACACTTGTCATCATAATTTGGGAAAATTACGAAAAAATTGAGCTACGTTGTGATTACTGTTTCCTTATAGGAAAGAAGTTTCACCTCGATGACTAGCTTCTCCGTGCACGGAAAGCATGTAAGGAATCCAACAACTTGATCCAGATTGGGGCCGATATATTTTAGTGCTAAGATCTTCACTGTGCGCATGGACTGGGTCAAGCTTGTGGGAATCATTTTCTGGAAGACGGTCATAAATACATCAAGAAGAAATTTAAAAATGTGAATTTCAAGAAGACGGAGAAGAAGATGAGTGTTGTACCTGAACGATTATGGATCCAATAAAGAGTAAAGAGAATTTGGCAGACGAGTACACCAATGCTGTCAATTTCGGCGCGTCAATGACCCTGATTTTTGTTGGACCTTCTAGATCCGATACAAGCAATCTCTCAAGGAAAGGCGCATTCTCAATGACCATGACGTGGAACAGCTGGAGTGATCTCTTCCCAATTGATGTCTTGTTGCGGGGCAAGCAAGACACATAAATCCATCGGAGATTCGTCGAGGCGATGTGGAGGCTAATGAACCCGTGGATCTGCTCAAGACGATGGTACTCAAGTGCAGTACAGCTGCGGAGCAGGTGCTCCACAGCCTTCTTAGAGATGACAACGTTGAAGAGGTCGAGCTGCTTGAGTTGAGGGAGAAGAAGAGCGGGCGCGGCATTAATCTAGGGAAGATAGCAGGAGCTGAAGCTAGCGCGGTGCAGCGTTGGCATGAGGCGGAGAGCGGACGGCGGCAGAGAGCGACATCGTCCAGCTTCAAAGCTGAGCTCCTCGAGCTGATCTAGGGTGGGGGATAAGAATCACTCGTCGAACTTGGGTTGGACCTTGCAGTTGGTACTGGAGATGCGGATGTCAAGGCGTTTGGCTAGCCCAGGATGCGATGAAAGGATCTTGGAGACTGCGGAAATGCATTTGCAATCCCCGTCACAGAGGCAGCTGTCAATAGTGAGGTTGAGAGGGGCGCAGCAGCAGAGGGGGTGCCACCGCCGGGAGAGCAGGGCGGTCCGCACGGCAGATTTGGTGGGGAGGAGGCCGATGATGACGAGCAGCATGTCGTCGGGGAGGCTGCTGATGAAGTCCAAGCTCGCCGGATGCGGTTTTGGCTCAAGCCGCCTCCGCTTGTTGGCTGCCTTGCCATCCATCTCAACCGGCGGCGACGCCGGTGTACACGTGTGCTGGTGTATGTTGTGTGCTGAGTGTGCGTGAGTGCGTCCTTCTGTGCATACCGCCATGCAGTGGTGAATTGTGCGCGAGTGCGTCCTTCGCGCGCAAGAAGTTTGTCCTCAATGCGCCCTCAATTTACTAGCGTGTGGGGTGCTAACCCGAGTGGTTTCAACTTTGTTTACTTCACCGAGTGTCAGATGGGCCTCTAGTTTACTTATTTTCACCCCCTGCCACATGGGCCAGCACACGAAGATACAGAACACGAGCTGACAAGGCAGCATGTGGATTGGTTGACCGGTCAACTAAACAATATATGGAGCTATACGCTGACACAGTGAGCGTATAATCCGTCGGTATAGAGAGTTCGAGTGAGAGGGGAGGCCCATGAGAGATAGCAGAGAGAGAGAAAGAGCTACTCCCTCCGGTCGATAATGTAGTTCCAACATTTTTTTAAGTCAAACTTTTGAAACTTTGACCAAGTTTATAAAGAAATTACTTATATCTACAATACCAAAGATAAATGATAGTATGAAGTAAGTACATGTTGTGATGAATCTAATGATCGTTCCAGATGTAAATTTTTTTTTCCACATATACTTTGTTAAACTTTTCTGAGGTTTGACTTTTCAAAACATCCATATGCTTATGGACGTGATAGAGTCCCTAAGAAGAGAGAGAGAGAGAGAGAGAGAGAGAGAGAGAGAGAGAGAGAGAGAGTGAGAGTGAGTGAGTGAGTGAAAAAAGTGTGTGTGCGTGTGTGAAAGAGACATGGACAACACACGATAAAAGTAGAGAAAAAGTGTGTGTGTCTTATGCAAACATATCACACATGCATCTTTGACAACGGAGGCAAGGTGAGGAGATAGTGTGTGGTTGTTTGGAACCGAGAGAGCAAGACCCCTAGCACGTGGCCAAGAGGGGTCTGACAAACAAGGGAGAGAGGTCAAGAGAGACGTACGGAGAAAATGCAGACATGGGGAGGAGAGAGTGTATGTTTGTCATAGAGAGATCCCCTGGAGATCGTGATGGGACTACATGGGTGGGAGATCGAGTGACAAGGTGTGTGCGCGATGAAGATGCCCCAAGAGATATCGAGATAGACGTATGGATGGAAGGAGACAATACGTGTGATCCTGATGGCTAGTAAGAGATAATCATACTTAGGAGGGGGGAGTGCTTGCGCCTATGATGGATTGAGGGATTATGGTACTTAGGGGGTGTGTGTCACATGGAGAGAGAACAAGGGCGGAGAGTGTTGGATGGGTCTATATGTATAGCGCGAGCGAGACATGTGTATGTGTGAACTAGGGAGATATAACGCCAGTTTGGCTTGCGTCCTAAGCATCTTTTGCCTGGCCTGGGGTTGTGGCTGGATTTCATGCACGCTTGTTTGGTTGCTACCCTGTGAAAAACAAAGCCCTCCTGGCCTGGGTTCCCTTGCACTTTAATTAGCCTGGCTGAACTCCAGACACTGCAAGTAGCCTGGCCCAGGCGACCGATTTCGAACGCCTGGCTGTGCCTGGTCGTGTGGCCACGAGGCTAACAGCAACATGGATGGATATTAGCATTAATTAATTGATGCATGGATTGATTGATGGTACATTGATGCTTTGCCTCGCCCAGGCATGAACCAAACACTTCAGCACCACACAAGCCTGGCCAGGCAGAAATATTTTACATCTAACGTCCACACCAGGCAGTACTGGCCATCAAGGCATGAGGGTCAGGTCACAAACCAAACTGACCAATAAAGTTTGAGAGAGATTGAGGAGCCCCGATAAGGCTGAGTGGTGTGTCAGATAGCTGAGAGGGGGGAAGAGATATTCCATCCGCTCGATAATGCAGTGCATGTAAAATTTTTAGAAGTCAAACTTTGGAAACTTTGATCAGGTTTACGCAAATGTTATTTATATCTACCATACCAAAGATACATCATACAAAACTACATCTCATGGTGAATCTAATGGTATATGTTTGCCATACTAGATGTAATTCTTTTTCTCCACGTACATGGTCAAACTTTGTGATGTTTGACTTTTTAATAAATCTATATGCTATGGACCGAGGAGAGTTCCTCAGTCGAGACAGATCAAGTGCGTGTGAATGAGAATGAGTAAGTGTGCAAAAAGAGTATGTGTGTGAAAGAGAAAGTGACAACAAACGATAAATTAGAGAGAGTGTGTGTGTGTTTTCGTTTCTTATGCGAACATATCACGCATGCATCTCCGAGATGGAAAAGCGAGGCGAGGAGATACACGAAGATAGCTAGTGTGTGATTGTTTGCAATGGAGAGAGACACCCCTATAGCACATGTCCAATAGAGGTCTGGCCAACAAGGAACAAAGGTCGAGAGGGACACATCGATGGCATGGACGCATGGGGAGGGAGAGAGGGTGTGTTTGTGATAGAGAGATCTCATCGAGATCGTGAGGGGACTATATGGGTGGGAGATTGAGGGAGTGCGTGCGCGATAGAAAGATGCCCCGAGAGAAATTGAGATAGACCATGCACATGTTTGTGATGGAGACTAAGATTAGCTAGTCATATACATATAGGGGGACTGCGTGTGCCTACAATTAAGTGAGAGACCATCATACTTGGCTAGCTGGGCATGAGATTGTGTGTGTGCGCGTGTGAGATGGAGAGAGAACGAGGGGGAGAGATAGAGTTTTAGATGGGCCTATCGAGTGCGAGTGAGATATGCATGTGTATGTGTGACCCAGGTGGATGGAGAGTTTGAGAGAAGGGGAGAGCTCCGAGACGACATAGTGGTGCGTGAGAGAGTTACAGGCAAAGAGCCAAGGAATCTGTATGCGTACGATGAGTGCACCCAAGATATCTAGCTTGGACTAGCTAGAGTATCATACATAGTGTGCAAGAGAGACCTATAGATGGTGTATATATGCATGCAAACTAGAAAGACCCCCCACACACACACAAAGAGAGAGAGAGAGATGGAGAGAAAGGGAGAGGGACCAACAAGGTTTTTGTGTCGGATGCGTGCGACAGAATTGAAGATTGTCGATGAGAGAGAGAGAGAACAGGAGTACGGGAGAGGGGGAGGTCGCGTTTTATGCATCAAAGACTGATATAAACCATGTTTCGATATAAACTTGCATTCAAATATTTAAATTGGAGAACATGTTGTCTGCAATCCACACATGAGCGGATATATGCGTATATCAAACAAGTTCATTAATTTGACTTTCAACATGTTCATGGAGTACTATAATACTGTACAACATGCTAATCGATTGAGGTGTTCAATTTTGGATTTAGTTCAATATTTTGACCTACTGAACGAGCTATTTCATTGAATCGAGATATTTCATTTTGGGTTTGATTCGCGTTTTTGAGTGGGTCAACTATTTGTCATATAGTAAATCTCTAGCAACGAGCATGTAAAAACACATTACTCCCGAGCATCATCTCTCCATCTAAAAAAGAAGTGGCAAGCTAATATTTCAAAATTTGATCCGAATCGACTTAGTAAGGTAGACGTGGATGCTCGTTCTCCCAAAATTTGAACGAACCGTTAAACATCCTCTCTGCTCAGTGGAATTCGCCCGAGCAAATAAATGGGAGACGCGAAATTACCGTCCTATGTGGGACACGCATCAATTGGCCCGTTGTACATCGAGGGTAGGTTCGTAACTTCATCCAAGCGCGCCTTCTCCTCGGCCAAAATGATATGTGCCGAATAATTCATAAACCATGGTCGGCAAAACACGCTCTCCTCGCCCGAAATAGCTCGCACCCACTATTTCAAAACACGCTCTCCTCGCCCGAAATCGCTCGCGCCCACTATAGTTCAAAACATGCCCTCCTCACCCGAAATCGCTCCCGCCCACTATTTGGGGAGAAGCAAAGTTACTCTACTATCCCGACCCTCAGTACACAGACCCAAGCCGAGAAGCCTATAGGGAAGGGTAGAACTGTAACTCCCCCTCACATTTCAGACAAATAAGTCTGTAAGACATGGTTCCTCTCCCCTCCCAATTCCCCCC